>NC_051118.1:9856801-9878881 GCF_014839805.1 Manduca sexta
CCCGCGCCCATGTACCCGCCACAAGCACACGTGCAACCAATGTTAGTACATATTAATATCCATTAAAACGCTTTTAGTTCTTTATATCGAAAACTGAAATCCGTGTAATTTTTATTATTTATGTATTTCAGTGTTATAGTAATTTAAGTTGTTTCTAACTTGCCATACTCTTAATCGAATACATTTTATTTATAAATGTACTCAGTTTTATCATAGCAAATAACTTTCTAAATTTGTTCAAAGCTGTCCAAGGAATAGTTGCATACTGAAATTGCGTACCAATGTATTAAATCCAAGCATTATATAAATGACAACCATTCTATCAGGTACGGCGTTCAGTACGAGGGTGGCGCGGGCGGCGTGGCGGCGGGCGCGGGGGGGTGGCCGCAGCCCTATGACGTCACCGTCACGCGCAACGAAGGCGAGGGCTTCGGCTTCGTCGTCATCTCCTCCACCAACAAGGCGACTAGCACCATCGGTTAGTAGTCAATATCACACAAGATCTTACTAGGTTGATCTGAAGTTAGTTACCAGTTGACTAGCGGTCAGTAGTCAATATTATGCAAAATTTTACTTCATGGATCTGAAGTTAGTTACAAATTAAAGACTGGTCGAAATTGAAGTTGGTGTTATATAAGTAAGTTTGAAACTACGCGGAATCTGATGGTACTACAGTTTTCTGGAAATATAATTGTACAGGCAATGACATAGTGTGTACCTCGACGGTCGCTAGTATTATGCCATTCCGTCTTACTGGATAGACGCCAACTGACCTCAAAATCCGTTTTACAAATACAAGCCACTATAGATTTTAACTATGTAGTGTAAGCTGTCCAGTAAATACAACATAAATTAGTTATCTTCTCACAGAAAAAACTAATTCCCATTGTGTATGTCCATAGGCCAGCTGATACCTCTGTCGCCAGCGGCGCGGTGTGGAGCCCTGCGCGTGGGTGACACCATCGTTGCCATCAATGGACAGCCTGTGCGGAACCTGGCGCATCCCGAGGTGAGCCACAAATACATAATAATAATAATCACAGCCCTGTATTATATAGTGCCTCCTCTACTAATGAGAAAGTTTAGGTTTTAGTTTACCACGCTGACCTACGGGTTGCCAGACTTCACATAATATTACCTTAATAAAGATTTATTCAAAAAATTCAAAGGAATAATATAAATATTCGTATTATACCGTATAGATGCAAAATGTATTAGATAAGCATAAAATAAAAATACCCCTTAAACATCATCAGTGTTTTGACTATTAATTTGTCGAGATTATCTTGCTTATAAATGTCAATAATTCTATAATGAAATGGTTATAGTAATTACGCTATTAACAAATTATAAATTACCCATAAAACTCATATTAATAATCACAAACAAATCAACATTCATATATTTTAACCATCAGGTGGTCGCTCTAATCAAGCGTTCCGGCGCTAGCGTGACGCTCACGGTGCTGCCCGCCGACGCGCCACAGGACTGACGGCAGCTTTACCATCGCCCACCACCGGGGATGCAAGTGCCCTTCACTCCAGTGAGGTTGGTCACTCGCAGCACATCTCGATGGAGCCTCGCCTCCAACTCTTGCAATGATTTGTTTTAGATCAGTTTAGTCTGTACATCATTTGCAGCTGTTACCATCAAATATCCACAAAATAATATATTGGGTCCAAATGCGTTGTCTCCCATTCCTTAAAATTATATAGAGGTTATATAATGTCCCCACAATCAACCACAAAAAATACATTAATTTTTCACCGTATGTATAGTAGCCACTATCTATTTGGGTGTAAAATGTGTATAGTGTACCTCTACCCGATTATCAGTACTTAATATTTACATTACTATAGCTATTGCCAATGGTTTTAACGCCTTGAAGTTACACGTAAGCTGAATAAAAGCAACCTACGACAAAAAGGTGAAGAGATAAAAGCGGGTAAAGAAGCAAACTTCAGGGCTTTTAGTACACCCAACACATATTTGACTTCGTTGTAAATGACGTGGATATTCCAAACTTCGCTCAGTAACCGTCCTCCATTGTGTAAAGCAAGAAGACATAGCTTTAATAATACAATCATATTGTAAGTAATTTTAATTAAGGTATATGTTAACCGCTTCTAAGCGGTGTAAGCCAGTACATTGTTACATAATGTCGGAAGAAAGTACGTTTTATACTGACTGAAGTAAGTTTCGATTCAAGTTGAAGTCAAGGAGTGTAAAATACAGTTAAGTTGTACTTAAAGTTGAAGTACTTATCAGTTAGGGTCACGTGTAAACTCGTTGAGGGCTGGATAGACTATTTTTGATGGTAAATATAATTACCGAAACGCTCTTACAATACAGGTCATGTCACAGCGTAGCATAAGTGCTCATACGCCTTCGAAATGTCACCATTCTAAAGTTGACGAAATCGATTATATTTGACTAAAATTTATCAGTTGTAAATTTTGAAAATTCTCGAATAAAGTAAATATTATTTAAAAAAAAACTACATTTGTCTTTGGAGTAAAGTAAGATAGGTGATATATTTTAGTTCGAACTTTATTTAGGGATCCTTGTGAAGGTAATTTTGCTCATTGTGTGGATTGTTGAAAATATTTAAGGCTGAATTATCGATATAATTATGACAGCTAAGTATTTTTATAAGCATTGTTGTTACTGTTAATCATAGGCGTAATAGGAATGTTTTGGTAATATTTACCACATTTTTTATTATTATACCCAAGTTAAATCACCCGTGGTGTAGAAGTGGTTAATTTTAGGAATGCCATAGACTCTTACATAAAAATACTTGGTGTTCTTGCACACCGCTTATAAACAACAAGATGTATCAACTTTAACGTGTGAATTGTATTTAAACTTGACAATGAAACGGAGTCGCAATTAAGAGTATAAATTCAAGAAAACAAATCGGTATAGGGTATATATGTAACAGCAATTAGAAAAATAGAAATCCCTCTGTGAAAGCAGCATTAAAATTTGATAAGAAATGAGGCAGTAATTCAAATTTCAAATATTGCAACGTGCAGGAGTGGGCGTGAAGTGGGGATATCGATCCATCTCTTTCTTTCACACGTATCGTAATGCCCACTGACGTCACATGCAAGTATTTCGTCCCTTTTCTTATTTTTGACACGTCTACTACCTAATTTAAATGGCTTATAACTTGCAGATTTTTCACGAGATTTCAATGATTTATCTGTTTTACAATTTATACCACATGCATATTTTGTAAAAATTATAAATAAATAAGTCAAATACCCAATCCATATTTTATGACTCATAATATATAAGCTCAAGTGTGCTAATACTTCCAGAAACAGTAAAACGTCCCGTCCTGTAAAACCAAATTCGGTAGCTATTTTAAACCTTGATAACAATTGATTTTAGTAGTAAAAATATTAGATAACAATTAGGTTTATGGAAATATTCTTCCTTCGTATTTGTAAATAGTATCTTCCAAGTAAGTTAATAGGTAAGAATGTAATTGATGCTACTTAATACTGTTATCAAATAATCGTGTACATAATATTTTTATGTCATTCCAAAATTGAAGATATAGTCGTCAATTTCTGATAGTAACATTACTATAAAGAATTTTATTGATTTATGTTTGATAAAGTCAAGGAATGAAAGGCCATAAATGATGAATTATACAGCAATTTGATGTATAAATGTGGTTGATGGATTTACTTGTTGTGAAGTTAATCCAATGATTAAAGAAGATTGATATTTTTAATATCGATTATACTAATCGATTTTTGATGCAAGTAAAATAAATGCTATAAAACACTTTATATCAAGTTATCGCTTTCATGTCTCGAATATCACAAAATAATCGATTCAAAGCTCGATTAATCATGATCGATTATTCTTTTTATAAATTGTGTCACATAAAATGTAGGTGATATTGACTGAAAAGGAATCTTATTTATTTATAGTTGAATGTTTTAAGCTTTTCTAGTTGGGACCACCGAGATTATACGATCACTAGTTTTACACATTTGACGTTAAAAAATTTAATCTATTATTAAGATAGTGTTTTTTCTGCGGCGTCACTTGCCAAGACTTGATAATGTATTCTAATAATGGTATGTAATTTTAAGTAGATCCAGTTGTTAAAATAATATAATAATTATAAAGAAATTGATAATATTCCTTGTATAACAAAGAACTTCCATGTCTATATTTTAGCCCAAACTCGTCCAATTATAAAATATATTTACTCCAATCATTGTTATTGTGTATAGATGTAGTAATAATTTGAAATTGTATTAATTAGTCATAATAGCCTTATTCGTAAATTTTATTAGCAAAGTTAATCGTTTATCTCATTCGAATGACTTCAAGAATCTATTCGAATTGTAATATTATCGATACTTTGAAACAAGCATTACGGAAAAAGACTCATTAACTTCCTCATCAAGATCAGCAGCATATAAACAAACTATTTTATCTCTCTTACTCTTAGCTGAACTAGAAAGAGACAAAACATTTGCTAATAAATATTTATGAATAAGCGAAGAAAATTGCAATGTATAAGTGCCTTTTGTGAACAGTCGTGCCGCACCTTATATTTATGTACTCGATCACCCAAAGATGTTATATCGACCGGATTTTAATATAGACTTTAGCGCCTTAGTTTAAGACCTAGGTTTTAGACAGTTTTAGTTAGCTGTGAGTACCTTTTGAGCATATATATATATTAATTGTAATTATATTTCCAATTTAGTTTTTCACTAAGGAACCTGATAAACGTTCTAAGCCTGTTTATGAATTTGTGAATCTCACGTTTATAGTAATAACCCATTGCCATTATTCGTCCAATGGAATGATCCGAAAGATGACAAATAAGGAAATTAAATATATCAATAATCAGTGTAAATCGGGTTAAAAGCAAGCATAATTGTGTGGACTGGCGAGGGACAATCATCTCTCATTAATCTACGCTAGCTGGACTCCGTTCCATTTACTATCAGGTGAAAGGTCACTGACGTGTGAGTATAAGAAAGTAATGAGTTTTAAATTGTTAATGTTTCATTCTAAATTGTGAGCCTCAAATATTCTGGTTACCTGGTGTTTGATTCTTTTCAGCAATCGTTTTTAGCTGTAATATAAAGTTTTTATGTCCAGTTAATAGATCATGCAATTTGCGACCAGGAAATTGAGGCCATCTTTCCGGAAACTGGAAATATACGAAGAGGTATTTATTGCCTGTATGTGATGACATACTTCCGATCGTGGCGTCAAGAGATCGATTTTCGTCAATGATGCCATCATAACAGTTTAACGTGAAAATTGCAGTTGATACTTATTGTAGCCTTTCCTAGCCTGTTTTAGTTTTACACTGCATTATACTAATGCAGGAGACTTCACTGACGTTGCCATATTGACACACGTACTTGCAGTTAACGCCAGGATCGGAAGTATATCTCAATATGTTGAAATTGAAGTGTTTTTTTAATGTAACATGTTTTTAAAACATTGTCGTTTTGGGACCACCCTGTATGTTCTCTCAGTCTTAGATCAATAGGTCATACGTGCTCACAACTGTATACATCAAAAGGTAATTAATAATTATACAGATAATAGAAAATAATTTTATTTAATTAAGATTTTTTCCTTATAAATAAATCGAGAATCTATTTTTAATGCTTTTATCAATCCTGCTCCATTCATAGCTTATAATCGTTTTGATGCATTTTTTAAGTGACCCCCAATATTTCAAACCATGACAGGATGGCAAAATAACTAATTCTTAAATCTTTCTCATGTTTCTATAAGAGCAATAACAAAATGTGAGCTCTAAATGTATCATACTAAAACTTAATTCTACTTTGCCACCCTATTAGGGCCTACAGCTTATTGAATTAATTAAGGTTGGCCCTCATGGCATTGGGGTAGGGGACCCTAATATCGCTCCTAGGGGCGACGGCGACCGACAATATCCAGTTAGTGTAAGTGTCGATCCTGCTGAAGAGGTCGGGGTAGTCCTGGGTGTCGCAGGACTCGTAGTAGGAGGCGGTACCGACTACCACGCGGCCGATGACCATGGGAGCACCGGCGTCACCGAAACAGATACCACGGCCTGGGGCTTTCGCGCAGATTACACCTGCGGGGAATACGGAGTTGGCAATATATTCTATCGGTTTGTAATCTTCTTTTTATATTATAGGTTCTGCGGTTTTTGAGTAATTTCGCCAATTTCCACTAGTAATAGCAAATATTATAAACGACTTTTATAAATCTATAGGCAGCGACAAAACTAAGACAAAAATAGGAAGCCCAATGCACGTACTAGTTATTGAACGAACTAGTATTTATATGTGGCATGGGCGGGGAAGGAAGATGGGCGGTGCCCAACTTAGAAACCTGCTTAGTCTGATCACCCTACAAAAGCCTTCTGCTTAAAAGCGAATCTCGTAATACAAGGCTTTCGTTGAATTCGGTGAACTTTTTTCTCCCGGCAAATGACAGGTCCCATTTCAAATCACCAATTACACCAATCACAATTTCTCGTATGTCTTCCAATTGAGACTTTTCCACCCTCACACCCACTACAACTGTAAGCCAAGATCGGCAGTGTCACGCATTTTATGACAACGAGCGGTGAAGACCGGCGCGGCTCAGTGAAAATAGGCAGAAGTTGGAAATGTTGTGTATATGTCTGCCTATTATACTTCCGTCACTGTATCCATGATTCTGGTTTGTAGGCGGTGGAGATCTCAATTAACATCTGATATCCCTTCATTTCATATATCGGCTATGAAAACAATTATACTTACGGTCAGAGATGGCGACCGCTTCAGAGCCTTCGTACGCAGCCTTGCACTCGTCAACATTTACTTTGTACAGGTTGATGGTCTTCAGGGTTTGCAGTTGAGGTCCGCCTTCCTGCGAATCAAATATAATATGTTAGATATCTCGGAGTTATGAAGTGTTATCTGATGTTATACTGGTTGTAAGTCTCTCATATGTTAAGAGTCCGCCTGGGTAGGGACCGCCGCAATGTTTATTTCTCCCGACAAACAGCAGTGTGTAATCACTGCTGTAGCCAGCGTAACTACTGGACATAATAAGACATAACATGAAACATCTCACGTCCCAGAATGGCGAGCACAGTCGATTACCAAACAATACTTTGTAATTCAATGTGTTGGTGTTTCTACTGTTTATGGGGGGTCGTATTGCTTACCATCAGGGGAACGGCGAGCTCGTCTCGTCATTCAAAGCAATAAAAAAAATTATGGCTTCAGGAATTTTGATGTATTTTAAAACCATCGCCTCCTAGGTACAGTAGACAGCTATCGAAACTAAATAATGGCTCGTTCCATATTGGGAAAGAAAATATGACTTATGTACCACAATTTGCTCTTCAGAATAAAAACTTAAGTCACAAGACAATATCTCGACCATAAAACACGTTCGGAATACTTGCAGCCGTTTATAAAGTGTTTAACGACCGATTAATGTTTCTACAGCTAATTTTAACTGTGTTGCAAATAAATGACCCTGAACAGTGATGAACAGCTCCAAGAAATAAAATTTAAACGCATTGCTATGCGATAACCGTTGTTAGGAATGCGCTGTTTTTATCCTGACATGAAAAATATACAGGAACATTTTTGACTTTATCAGTCTTACTTATAAACTTGTTTTAGCGTTAAGAGGTGGTAAAGAATTGCTTAAATAACGGTTAAAAACATCACCGGTTTCCTAGTTTAAACCTTATTAAGGGGCAAGATGGCGGGTTTTGACTTACAGTTGACGAATAAATTTGTGTTTTAAGTAAGCATAGTTTTGCGAAAATTTAAAAGACTATATTACTAAATGTTGTAAATAACACTTTACCATTAGATACCCGTACCGCAGATGTGAAAAGTGCAAGTTTCCAACAAAAAAATATCAATAAAATTTAATTTTATTATTGCACACCCTAGTTTCACTACTCAGTTATACACTATTCAGTTATACACTTACGCCACGCCATATTAACACAAAACTACAAAATGATCATGAAAGAATAAAAGTGAAAAGTAGTTTTTTGGTGAAAATATTCATTATTCATGAATGATTTATATCCCAATATTAGTATAGGTAAAAGCGAATATGTGGTTTCATTAATTTAATACTATGTCAAAATACGTTTCATATAACGATATTTCCGGAGACCCAAACCATTTGGAACTACCGTGGTGGGTATTTCTAATTTCACCCTCCATAGTGGTTAGTGTCGCCGAAAACAAGAGTTTGATCCAACAATTCAAAACAAATTAAAAACAAAAAGACCTCGCTCAATACCCAAAATACCAATATAGCATTATGTTGCAGCGATCTTTTATTCAAATAAACTCTATGATGGAATATTCACTTATATAATACCATCAACCCTTGCTGTATAAAGGAGACCCGTGCCCAGCATACGGGTCTTCTTTAATTAATCACGCTGACTACAGGAGATAGACTACATATACCTACCTTCGAAGGTCTTATGTAGAATTCTTGACTAGGTAGGTACATAGTATAATCAATAGTTTTTAATCACCAAAACAAAAATAGCGCTAATGAACACATTTGACAAAAAAGAAACCAAACAACGATGTAATATTATACCGGAAAAAATGTAATCTTGGTTAAGATTCATTGTAAATATTTGTTACCTACTTATACGTGTTGTATCCAACTTTATGCAAGATTTGTGAAAATATTAACTCTTTATAGCTTTATCATATATGTATAAAAAATAATTTGACTGCACCCTTCCTCTACTAAAAACCACATTACTTTTTTTGGTAGTCAAAAGCTGGTGTATAACTTCTCGGGATTTTATTCTAGATGCTAATCAAGCGTCTGACAAACAATATCCACTTACATATTCGAAACCCCAGCTGACGACTTTCACAGAGCTGCCATCAGCTATACTAGTGCCCTGAGGAGGCAGGTACAGAACGTCGATAGTGCTGCTGATGCCAAGGGGAGTCTTCAACCGAACCACGGCGACATCGCCTTCTCTAGGCTTCTCCACGTAGTTGGGATACTTGATGAGCTCGTCGAACAGCACGACAACACCACCGGAGAGACTGTTGGTCGAACCAGCGCGGACCTCGAATTGGTTCAAGTTGCCACCGCTATGGAAGAATTAAGTATATTAAAAACTGTTGTATGCGCAAACGGATACGGTAGATTGCGGTTTCTCTAGTTTTCCAAAGTATTTTTTTATTGTAACTCAAAAGTGTTTTAAATAGGTAATAAAATCCACAATATATAACATTTTGTCGGTATAAATGAGTCAGCGGTAACCGGTTCATCCTAATATGGCTTACATCGGTCATCCAACATATCCATTCCATGCTTCCCTATTCCTGTTTCTTTCAAAGCGGTCGCTATGCAACGATTACTGAAATTAAGCCAAAATAAAATGAACCCGCAAGGAATATTTCCCTTGACTTCCTTCACAATCAGCTCGATAATATCAAATAATTGCGTCTTCACATTCTACTTATAGGACCAATTTCATTAGAAGGAACACACAAGAATATGAATTTTAAGTATTTTATAATCCAAAAAGTCCGCTCTGCTCTCGACAGCAAGATGTACGAAGCTATGTAGGGGGTCAGAACCCTCAGCATTGAGGACATTGACGCAAGGAGGATAATCCAAAAAACTTACGTAAAACAGTAGGACGTGGTGAGAACGTGCCACGACGAGAGCAGGGAGCCAACGCAGCGCTGTATGAGGATACCAGGGCCAGGGTAGAAGTAGGTCAGGGCGACGATGTATGGGAACTGCTCGATGGTGGTATGCTCCCCACCCACAATGCGGCTCTCGGGGGCCGCTGACACTACAGCAAAAAGCATGTGGATGTTAAAGAAGAGTGTTAGTAGTAGTAGTAAGAACATTGTGATTTCGATAAAAAAAAAAGTCAAAATAATTTTCTATTTACGCAGAATACACATCTACCTACATAATAGTTATCTATGTTTGTTTTTTTTATATGCTAGCTGTCGATAACAATTGCAGGGCTTTTTTATGGATACAATAAATTCTAGATTACCTACTTCGAATTTTTTAAATACGTGAAATTAACCTGGTAGGTTTGGATCTAGGAAATATATCTATTTTAAAGTTACACATTTGTTAATTTGGTTAACTTCAAATTATTTTGTTTATAATAGGTGTAATGAAACAAAATTACCGCCTTACTATTAAGAAGTCGTTTACAAAAAATCGCTATTATAAACGAAATTTTAACTTTTAAAAATTTGGTCTATCCTTGCCCTAAAACAATTTTATGTAGAACTAGCGACCCGCTCTGGCTTCGCACGGGTATAACATAACAAAATAACAGTATTTCTCCACTATTTAATGGATGTTATTATACATATAAACCTTCCTCTTGAATCACTCTATCTATTAAAAACCGCATCAAAATCCATTGCGTAGTTTTAAAGATTTAAGCATACAAAGGGACAGAGAAAGCGACTTTGTTTTATACTATGTAGTGATGTCGACTGTCGAGAGATGATTATCCCCGGCAATCGACACAATTATGGCGATAATTATGGCGGATTTTAACACTTTGGATACGGTGTTCGCTATCCGGGCGGGTTTAAATTTATCCTAGCACCATCAAATCTATATATCGGGACTGTCCAACATTTCTCGTGAACTTTATATTCCTATGTACTTACCGGCAGCGAGCAACGCAAGCGCAACGATCAGCCCTGAGGATGCCATCGCCGTAATCTTTAATCAGGCAAATATTTTGTTCTACTTATTTATTACTCAATATATATTATATTTGTCAGTAATTTATCATATCAGTCTAATTTGTTTTATACGGGCTGTTCATTTTTGTTTTGTTTTTTTATTGCTAGTGAACTATAAAAGTATTTTTAGGGTCAATATTAGCGGGGTGAGTGGGAGTACCTCATTTCGTTCATCACCTGAGAGGGCCATTCTAAAGTTGTTGAGAATATAAGGTAGCAATTGGCTTGCTTTATTCTGCGAGAACTATAGAGCGTCCCAATTAGTTGGTCGACAAGGTCAGCGCCAAGAGCGTCGCCAGCCGATGGCCCAGGGGGCAAGTTGATATGGAGAATGAGAAAAGTATAAATTGTAAGTAAAGTCGAGAGCACGTGTTCCTCTCCCACTCCCCCGTTCCACTTTTACAATAACATAGAGCAGAACGTAATTGATCATACGGAATATTAAGAATCGAATTGGTGAATTCATACGAGTTTCGACGTTTGGGAAGCAAGTCAAGTCAAATACTTAGGACTTTGGTTGCTTAGTGCAATACCTTTGTTTTATTATATTTATAAGAATTTTGTTTTAGATATATCCCTATCCCGCATCGAACCTCTGGCCCTCCCCCTTTTTTTTTTTTTTTCGCGGAGAAAGTCCCCTATTTCTACCGCCCAGTCTTCGCGGGGGGCGACTGAGCATTTATGTTGGGGTAACCGTTGCCTTACGACCCGACAATTGAAGCGGCCCGGGACCCTCGGGCGGCGGTCGGGCCGAGTCCCTAACCAATGAACCTAACCTAAGTCCCTACGCAACGGCCTACCAACTAAAACTCTGCGTTGACCCTCTTCGGCGCATAAGAGACGGCTGCGGGCTTCCCCGAGACGGCAGGTCCGAGTCTTCGTCCGCAGCCGCCCCTGCGCGGTGCCGCCTTGCGGCCCGTCTCATAAATGTGGGAGGGCTCCTAAGCCCCCTCGCACCGAAAGACGCTCTCAGCGTCCTTCGGTGCGAGGGACCCCCGGGTGATCCCATCCCGGGGGTCAACCGAAAAATGTGCAAGAAATGCACAAAATGCACTAAAGCGGACAGCCCCCTGCTGCCCGCCGACGACCCCCTTCGTGGCCCCTATTAGTCGCCTCTTACGACAGGCAGGGGTTTACCGTGGTGGTATTCTCCAAACGCCCCCATTCCACAGGGCGGTACAACCTCTAGCCCTCCTAGGTTATTCTGATCATCCGTGAGCATTTCTTAGTTTCATCAAATGAAATTTAAATATTATCCCTTTGTATTTTAAAGCACCATGTACTATGGGCCTCGATCAGCTCATCGGAAAGGAAGCTTAGATAATGTGCAACCGCAATCTCGCACGTACGCTTTATCTAAAAATACAATTTATAATCGTAATTAATAGCATCCAGATAATCCACTTAATACTTTAATTTTATACTTTACATTCGAACTACAAATTGCCTAAAACAGTTGTTGGCAAGCTACGTTGGTGAAATCATAGCAGAAGATTAGTAGCTTGCACTTGTAGACGGACCCAGTATTTTTTTCCGGGGCGCATTCAGCGGTGCAGCATCTTTACAAGCCGTTTCCCCGGTAGTCTTATCTTACATACATCATAGGCCACGTATCGTTGATATAGTTGATGCGTCGTTAACTACACCCCTGATGAATAAAGACTATCCAGTTGCCCATAAATAGTAAAAAAGCTCACACAAGAAATTTTGCTGGACCTAGGACTTGAACACACGATATCATAGTCCACCGATCGCATTTACTGCCACTAGACCAAGGAGGCAATGAAACATTTTTTTATTCCTCAAATAATTATGCTCTTACCTGGTAACATTTCAAAATGTCAAATATTTACCAGACTCCAGAGATTTATATTATGTAGGTATATATCAATAGGGGACCGGCCTGTGTTCGATTTTGTACATTATTCTATATGAAATGGTTGATAATACGAAAAAGAAACCCTCCTGCGAAAACTGCATTAAAATTGGTTAAAAAGTGAGCCAGTAATTCATATTTCAAATATTATTATGTGCCGAAGTGGGCGCGAAGTGGGAATATCGCTTCATCTCTTACTTTCACACGCGTCGTAATGCCCGATGACGTCACACGTGGTTATTGCGCCTCTTTTCTGTTTCTTGTTACTTACCCCTTCTACCGAAATTAAAAGACTTATAACTTGTTGATTTTTTACCAGATTTAAATAATTCTATCTGTGTTATAATTTATATAACGTAAATATTTGATAATAATAAAGAACAAAAATGAGTCCGGTCCCCTATTATTGGTCGGCATTTCTTTCAAAGTAGTATTTAGCAATGAATGGTAAGCAATACGTTGGATTAGAAAATATCAAGAATAATACATCTCGTTTTCGTTGTACGAAACAGAAAACCAAAATTTAAGCAATGCAAGGTGTATTGGGCTACGGAATAAAACCTGCAACTATTTTATAGTATTTTTATGATTTAAAAAATATACTTAAGTAATTCTGTCACATAATTCTCTTTGTCTGTCACTTTAATTTTCGAATGCATAACAGCTAAATTCTCCGTATGTTTTAAATTTCAGTTAAACACAATATAATAAATTGAACATGGGAAATCAACATTTAAACTGTAAACCAATTTATTTTGATGACAAGAATATGAGTGCTGGTGATGCTGGATTTGATTGCATTCCACTAACCTGTGAAATGAACATGAAAAATAAATGTTCAGGAAAAATAGAAACATGCGTAAGATGAAACAGCAAGCATACTTCAAGACAGCAGGAATATCGCGTTCTGATATAAGAAGAATACGTAATTTGTTTACTGATAACAAACCAATATTACTGGCATTGTTAGCTTGTAGCTCTAATCATCGTGTAAACTATAGACCTAGCGTTAAAAACTGCAATTCAGAGCAAATTCATTCGAAACCTTGCAAGAAGTCATCCCGAAAAGTTATATCAAAGACTTATTCCAATTACTGTCCTGAATGTAGTAAAACGACTATAACCACAAAACGATCAAATTTTTGATGCCGCAATTGTATATTTCTCAATAGTTGTACTACTTCCTGAAACCGTGACATTTAATTCTGGGTAAACCCAATAGTTGAGTGGCAACACAGCGCAGTGGCGCGCCTTCGTGTTGCGGAGTGATCAGTTTTCTCGTGTGTCACTGGAAATCAAAGTTTTTATGTTTCTTCTGGAATTATCGCTTTTAAATCGGTAGTTAATCATAAAGTGACATTTTTGTGATTATGTGTTGTTATCTCTTGTGTAGCAGAGGCGTATGATAAGGGTAAGATAATACATGACATGTTGCTTGTACGAGGTCCGAAAAATAAATTTCTTTCAGTGTTCTTTGATTTTATTATAAGTAAAGTTTTTTTGAACTTTTACAGCGTATTTGGGATTTGATTTTGCCCTAAAAATGCTAACAATTTGCTTCAAAACAAGGTATTAGACGTGTAACATGTGTATTATTATTTTGTATATGTTTAACAAATCGTTGACAAAACTCATGTTTTAGTTATGTGCCGCGGCTATGTACATTTTGAACGGTTCCATTATTGCGTATTCCTGAGATAATCATATAAGAATCCTATTAGAATCAAAACTGTCCCTATACGTGGCTTATTTTGAGTCTACCCACAAGTTTTTAATAATACTTTTCGATTTGTGAAAAGTTGCAAATTACGAACAAAAAATATGATATTTCTTTTCGTTTTACATTAAATTGAAGAAACGTATGTTTATAACGTTGTAAATGTTACAAAAACATAAATTATAATGTGCAATGCATCAGAAGTTAAAAATATATTAATCATACTAGCCTTCAAATTTTGTTATCAGTGCTAAATTCCGTTTATACAGTTGTGAGGGTTCTCATGTGCCAACCTCATTATTTGCAACTTCAACAGTAACTTTACACCATACTTAATCATTATTAGCAAACTCATAAGTATAAAACTTCTATAATAAGCAAAAAAGACCAATTAAAAGTTTCAAGAAAAGATTCTGGGAATGTATTTCTATACTTAGACCTTGGTTCAATAATCCATTTTTTTTACTAAACAAGGGTAGTTTGAAAACAGTTTACTAAAACTTGATAATTCCTTCTTCATGTATAACTAATAAATAAAACTTTATTGGTATCTTATTTGAGCTCAAGTTATTGTGTAGTGTAGAAAATGAAATTGTCATTTGCATTGGCAGAGGCCTGCATAAAGCCTAGTTTAAAGTGAAAACTCACAAATACAGTCTTAGTTTTTTTTTTACTATTATACTTATATCTACCAAAATATATGTTTTTTCCAAAAAAGTTCTCATGTAAATATTCATTATTACAATCTGCATATGTAACTCTAAAATAAATTAAATATAAACCATGTTTATCAATAAAAGGATGCTATGCTGAGTTATTTATTATACATTACTTTTTAATTTTCATATACATTTCCCACTTGGCAAACCCTAAGATATATTTAATATCCATTTATAGATATTTTTGGTCAGCGATGATCTCTTATGATCAGTTGACACTCTCAACCATTTGCCCTTTATAGAAAACTATCTGATCAATTAGAATTGTGAATAACATTAACATCAACAGATTACGATGCACTGAATCCATGCATCAGGTGACATCACTCACCACAATATTAAGGGTTAAAATTTCTCATGCTAACCACAATGTAGGTATAATTTTATTAAAATGCACAATTTCTTTGCAATAATGATTAATTAAGCACAGTATGTATTCATTATTTTAGTAAATTTAAATTCTGACATGATTTTGGCAAGTTAATTAAGTTTAACCTTTGCAAAGAAATACTTCCTATTTTAATTAGTGTAATATGTCATTTATAGCATTTTGGCGGTCATGATACATTGTGAGGCCTAAATCTGTAGCTGTATTGTATGCAGAAAATAGTAAAACATAAAGTTAAGTATGCTATAAATGTAATTTCAAAAGCACTCATTGTAAAACATCGACAAATAACAATAACAAAAAATATACAACAAAAACATTGACATGTCAGAACACATACAATTTTGTTGTTTCGAGCATTATATTTAGACTTCATGGTACATACCTCAGTAACCATCTCTTCTTCTTAATTGTTCCCCCATTACTGAGGATAGTGACTTGTTCTGCGTTAGGAAATCTGTTTCTAGTTGATACAATCCGTAACCATAACACCACATTACTCCACAAGTCTCAACAACAAAACAGTAACAAATAGTGTTGCATACCAAAGCTAACACTATCACAGTTGAATCCCACGCTCATTCTAATTGGTACAAATTGACTCCACAATCTGTTCCACACTATTGTGATGATGTCAAATTGTAGGTGATGCTTACTGCTGCTTTAACACTGTACCTGATTTAATAGTGGATAAAATGTGGATTGTATACCCTACAGGTTAGTTATTTTAATCAATAAAAAATATTAATTGTGTTTAAAGATAAAATTTGTGTTCATCGTATTGTGTTAAGTATTTTGTTTGTGATTTGTAATGGGTAAGTTCTTGTTTTGATTTAATGTCGACAATTTTACTCTGTAGGCAAGTTGAGGATATCTAAATGAAAGGTCAGTGTTTATCGTAAATATGTTTGTTTGTGATTCAATTAAATGTAAATTATAATGCGCTCGCTCTTGTTACAAATAATAAAATTAAAAGCGGTCATATTAATAAAGAATAATTTATTTCAAAAAAATTATGTGATTAAAATTTAAAGGAAAGTATCCATTAATATTCCATAGTCCATCTTATGTTCCCTAAATAATAATCTTGGTATATTTTTCTAAAAGATATTACAAGTCACAAATTAATCACAATGTCTGTAATTCTTGATTTTTGTTATTGATCTGTTTAATAAATAAAATAAATTAATATAACAGAATTAAATATATAATATAGTCAATTATACGTCTGAAACTACTTAGTCATAATTTAATGTTTATTGAGAACTAAGAACGAATAAGAAAGATATCTTAAGAACAACATTAACAACTGACATGAATTTTAATGATGAAGCGCTGTAAATTGGTGATTATTCCATCTGAAACGGAACCCGGTAAAATTTCATATTTTTTTACAACCAAATATTGCTGACTTCAATCATAATAGTAATGAGTATTTCTCATAGTAAATGTAACGAAATAGTTTTTACGAAATATTATTAAGACTTTTTCGTCTCATTTTTTTTTGTTACTTTTATCTTAGCACAAGAAAGAATAAACGTATGTGATGCATGAATGTAATGACAAACAAAAACAAATTATAATATTTGAGACAGTAAAGTTCGTAAAAACTATTTCGTAACGTAGATTTATATTAAGAAATATACAAACAAACGCTACCATCATATTGATGGCGCCAAAACAATTATCCGTAATACGTACTGTGTAGTGATTGTAAAATTGAAGATAGCGGTTAGAAACTATGTTTCCAAACAAAAAAGTTTGTTACTCGTTTCATTTTACCTAACTAATTACTATTCCCACCATTTAGCCAAGGGTATCAAATTAAATCCACTTGTTAAAGATCAATTTCGCCCCAATCAGATATGAAACAGCAGTTCCACGGCCGACGGGCTCAAACGACCGCCAAACTTGACTTGAAGCTAATTAATACCGCGCGTTGTAGAAGTTTTGAGAACAAGTTGGTGGCTTGCGGCGCGAGGTCCGCCGGGAGCCTAGTGAATGCGTAACTTTATAACGAGTGTGTGGATGCGTCTTTATAATCGTGTTAAGGTTATAGCTTAAGGTCCATTTTTCATACATTTTGTTTCACCTTTAATCTGGGTAACTAAACTAGTATTGACAAGTAAAGAATTTAAATTGACGTCTAGTTAGTGATTAGTTCTCGCAGTTGAAAGAAAAACAAATTTAATACGACGAAATTTTAAAGGCCGAAATATCCATGCATATTAATTATTTTTACGTTTTTCTTTCAACTGCGAGAACTAATCACTAACTAGACGTGAATTTAAATTCTTTACTTGTCAATACTTGTTTAGTTACCCAGATTAAAGGTGAAACAAAATGTATGAAAAATGGACCTTAAGCTATAACCTTAAAACGAAATGTCTAGGTATTATATTATTTTATAATTTGACAAACGAGTAAATTTTCCACCTCTATTATATTTCTTTATATTTCTTCGATGTACAAAAACTTGTGCATCATTCATTAGTTAGTAAGAATAATGCGTGGTGTGCCTAAGCCGCTAATGAATTTATTAAAATAAATTGTAAGTTGGCTATAGTAAAGCCGTAATTTTTCGCGATTCGATTACTTCCACTTACAAGTAAAATTTATAAAAAATGCTTTTGCCAGCGGTTCCACCAGCGTGAATTAAAATTCCGGGATAAAAGTTTATATTACTCGGGAATAATGTAGCTTCCTATTAGTGAAGGAATTTTTAAAATCGCTTCAGCAGTTACGGAGATTAGCCCTGTGAACATACAAACAAACTTTCCTCTCAATCACATTCGCATAGCTTTCTTTCCATTTCAGTTTACACGCTCGTATCATTGTCAATAGCAGAGACCGTATCCGATATTTCCCGACGTATCGAGTTTCGAACACAAATCGAATACCGGGAATGGCTTTTCTAACATAGTTTCCTGGCTGCAGCCGGCAACCGGAAACGTAAGCTCAACGCTCCACAGCATGGGGTGCTGGTGCAAACATAAATTGTTGTGTAGTGACACTGAGATTTTATTCTCGTGTGCGGATATTCAGGATCCTGGGATTTAAATATGGCGCGATTTTTACAATAAAATTATATAGACGTACGATATATTATCTTTGTGCAGAATTATTTATAAGGTAAATATTATATAGTAAGTTTTTTTTTGTTATATGGGGACGACAGTGACCCCCACTGCACTTGATGGTAGGTGGTCCGAAAAGTGTCGACTGACGAGAGATGCTTGTTCTTCGCCATCGGCACATTTATCCAACGCTCTATCTTCATTTACTATTTAGCTTCCCATTATTTTAATTTAATTACAGGCGTCTGTTCTATTCCAGCATAAGGCATGTTATAAATATTTAATTTTAAATTGATGTACCCAATTAACCATAATAATTTACTAGTTAAAGATTGTTCGACGGTTAATTATAGTCTAAAATAGCACATGTAACTCCAAAACGGTTCCAAATTCTATTTTCTTCGGAACATTATTTCAAATAATAACCATTGTAAGCTGCCTTTGGTTGTTCCTACTAATTATTACCAAGATACTATGTTCGTCGATTGTAACCACATATATGTCCCACATTTTTCTTGCTGTCGATAGCAATGCAGTTACATGCCGATTAGTGATTCATGATCCTGAAGCTACTTTTTAGAATTAGACGAGCTTACTCGTCGTTCAGCATAAAAATGTCTAGTACAACAAGTACATTTTTCATCAGACGAGTTACCTGCTCCTCGTCGCAAAATAAAACTACTTCCAGCTAACACTCGCTCAATGAACAAGTGTGCAAACTTTAGCGATAATGTCGCTTTGGCATCGGCGAACGTCGCAACAAGTGTGCTGATGCATCTTTATTGTTTAATGGAGGCCGTCCGCGGCTTCATTGGCGAGATGCGATCTGTTACTGTAAATATGATTGGTTAGTTTAGAAGTTTCTAGAATATTATGAATGTTTATCATTGTGTCGCAGGATGTCTATTGCTGAAAATAGTTCTAAATTGTATGTAAATTCGGTGTGAGTTTGAGGACCAAGTTTGTCAAAATGAGTAGGAAACCTCTGGATTGTTGGAGCTATGCTGTAGACGGTTTTCTTTGCACTACAAATTGGCTGGTTTAACTAGCATGCTATTAATGTCTCGATAAAATTACCGTAAATGGCAGACCGTTTTTGCCTTCTGTATCGGAAATTCTACACGTCAGTAGAATTTCCGAAGGCTCACTAAATCCTTCTCAATTCCAATATCCAAGATAACGACTAGACATTCATCCAAAGCGACTTAAAAATGTTGCCAGGCACAAAAAATAAAATGCTTATTTAAAATTCAGCGAAATCTAGTTAAATTTCACTCATAAAACAATTCACGCCACCGCACCTATCTTAACAAATCATAATGTTAATTAGTCCGCTTTAGTTTCGCACGTCGAACATAACTAACAAATTGCGTGTAGTAGGCACTTGTTAATTGATAGCTGCGCTGTAACAAGACGTAATAGAGCGTGTATTGATGCTTGTATGGTTTAGATGTTTAAATGATACTGTAGTATTGAGTGTTGCGGAGGAGACTCCGTTTTATTCTGGAGAAGTATTGTTTTCATATTTAACGAGTAGGTTGGTGGCATGGATGAGTAGTTTATCAACACTTTGTCTGATTTGGGTTAGCACTATAATATTATTTAAGTGTTATACTGGACATTCTGAGAATAGCACCATGATGCATTATTTTATAATCTCTTTTAATCCCAGTTAGGGCACTCGTGGCGCTAAGAGGGAAGCGACATGATGTCTTGATGACTTGATGTTATTAAATTATAATTAGCCACTAAACAAATATGAAATATGCAATGATTACTAAATCTATTTTTATCACAATTAAAATTTCTGCAAATATCTAAACCCAGAATAGAATTCAGAAGCCCACATTAGAACAATTTATTTAAATAAGTAGTGGGCTTCAGCCGCAGCGGACGTACTCGAGTTACCGTCCACGCACCGGAAGGCGGGTCGGCCCCCGCCTGGTGCTCAGGTGGCCGCCGAAGGTCGCTGGGAATGCACCAGACCGCGGATTACATGCGTTTGTATTGTCTAGGTTATATAAATTGTCACAGTTCTGTAGGCCGTGGGTAGAATTTATATATTTGCCAACAGTTCTGCAGTATTTTCGTCCTATATGACAGGGATTGAAACTTAATTATTTTGAAAAATTAAAATTTCAGATTCAACAATTTACCCCCTTTCCGTCTTGTCTGTTAAATGATATTCGTGTTGATACTTTTAATCCCTTATTTCTATACCATTTGTACCAACTTTTAGCTCAGTCCAAAATTCCCATTGTGCCTTTTTTCTCCAAAAAAATGTATACTAAACTTTATCCAAAACAATCAGTTTTTTGTACGTTTATCGCTAACATGTTAAATAATAAAGACCAAATACTTTCACATAATAACAGTAGTTAACAATGATGTAGCGTGTTTATCTAAGCACTAGCGCACATGTATCTTGTACAATAATAGACGTCCTTGAGGCGAGCGAGGCTGCGTATCGCCTAGCAGGTACCTTTGCACAGGACTTGACTAGTTTGTGTGACCTGAGTGGGGAACAATAGTAATAAAATGTTTTAGAGCGATGAATTTAACTGAAAATAGAATAATAACACACGCATTTATCCATATACAGGCACTATATGATGATATATACAACACGAATACTGTATTGTTATACGTGTGTAATAATAGTATTTATTTTTCATTGTTATTTTTCACAGTATAATGAACATTCTAGTATCTTTGAATAGTCATTAATCAGTGTGCAAATCTAAAATGATTGTCTAACACGACCCGCCCAAGATTAAACCTCAAAGAGCGTTGATGTGAGGCAGGCGGCTGTACGTAGAAACGAAGTTAATTCCCTCCTGCAAATGAATTATATTGCGCCGACCCCATATTACAGGCGGCTGTAGGTAAAAACAAAGTTCATTCTTTCTACAAATGAAACATTTTGCTCCGATCCAGCGTTAGAATGGGATGGCAGAGGTTCCCAAACGTATATTTCTCATAGATCGCTTTAAAAAAAAAATCTGGTGCCGGTGGACACGCTGCAAATAAATTTCTACCATTCCCCAGAATATGCAAGTTTTTACACGTAACAGTGGCTGCGCTTCTTAAAATATTATCTGCTGACATTGATAGCTGAAGTCAAGGAAACATTTTAGTTCTTTACTATCAAACCGCATACATTTTCGTGGACCCCTGCTTACGAATTGTGAAGCATTTCTTTGATCATGCCAATCTAGACCCCGTCGAGTCTTCCATGGACCGCTGGGCGTGTGGACCACATGAAATCAATGGTCTATAATAAAGTGGTGCGCTAAAACCAATTTTGCTTGGATAGAATACATAATCGTATATTGCCACAGTCGAATTTAGGCTAATGTAAAAATATATTAAAAATATGTGGGAATAGGTCATGTAAAGTTAACCGAGGTTAGTTTCTTACACAATAAACGTATTGTGTGTGCCAGACTGTGCCAAATAAAGAGCAAACACGAATACTGGCGAGTAAATAAAGTAAATATTATGAGCGTATGGATTTGCGTCTGC
>NC_051118.1:9879381-9894528 GCF_014839805.1 Manduca sexta
TAAGGAACAGACTTATTATCATAGCATTACAAAACTAAACAAAATATACAAATAAAATATAAAACGAAGTTTTGTAGAGTCGACGGAACAGACTGGTGGTAGGTCTCTCATATCTGAGAGTCCGTCTGGGTAGGTAGGTACCACCGCAATGTTTATTTTTGCTGCCAAGCAACAGCCTGTAGTCAGTGTTGTATTCCGGTTTGAAGAACATTATAGCCAGTGTAACTACTGGAAGCAAGTCTCAGAATGACGAGTGCAGTGGCATACCAAAGAATACTGTGTAATTCAAAGTGTTGGAGGGTATTTCTACTGTTTATGGACTGTCATAACGCCTAACATTACCCGATGGCAACCTCGTTTCGTCATTCAAAGCAATAAAACAAAAATCTTTTTCGACCATATTGCTGTCTGCTCTTTTATCCACAACAAAGGAGGTGACTATAATTATTTTATAGTTTTATGTTTTAGATGTGGTATATAGTCCAGAATGCTGTCATGTACACGCCATCGCAAACATATCATTGTGCTTTTATTAAATGTAATGGAATGCGTGTATGGGTACCGGGCCTAGGGCTCTGGGTTCAAATCAAATAGATGGACATCGGTTTTCTGTTCAATATAACCCCATAGTCTGCAATTTGTTCTCCTTATGGCGATAGTCTCGCCCTCAGCACATCACTGGATGGAACATAATTAGCGAATAGTGGATGCCCTAGTTGTACCTCTGCCTACCCCTTCAGGGATAAAGAAATTACTACGTGTTAGTTTTTGACGCTGCCGAGTAAACTAAGGAGCCAACTTACTTCTTTAAATAAAGTTATTTAAAAATACCTTTCAAAAATAACAGCCTTTATTTATCTTAAATTGATTTACTCTTCGAAGCTAATCTAGGAACCCCGCCCATACTTCCGGCATCCGAGACGCAATTTTGTACCTATTTAAAGCCTCTTTAAGGACCTTTGTTACTCAAAGGCTGTGCTCAAGTGGCTAATAAGCGAAGCAATGTTAGTAACTGCTTCGTACAGTATACTCGTGAGTGCTTAGAGGCTTATACTACTTCTTTATACTGATATTGTTTCATGAAGGAATTGCCTCGGAGCCGATATTTTTTTTTATGGTAAATAAGCAATAAATTACTACTTACTATCCAACCACAAGCAATTAAAACTAACAAACCTTTTAAAATAGTTTTGTTAATTTATAATGCGGTTATTATTAACAAAAATAATCGAATGTAGGACTCACTCAGCTAAAAACAACAAAAACTATTGCTTTCAAGCTATAAATTCCCTGGAAGCTAATGGTTGCACATAAAATGCAAATGTAATGACCAATAAATCAACTCTGGGACCCGAACAGTAATGAGCCATGTGTAAGCTGCGACTAACTCATTGTCCCTTGTGAACCACTCCAAATACGGCTTCCCTTCCCTGAATTAACGTATTACTAAAACTAAAAGGACAGTCCGTCAAACGGTGGATTAAATCAGGGCGACAATAGTGAAAAGTGTGACAGAGTGCGTAGATGGTAATAAGAAAACCTAAGAATAAAACATATTGCACTTCATTAAACACTGCTGTACTAGCATTAAATACTAAATCTGTGATCTATGAATTCTAATTAAATATAACTATGAGACATTCTCGTAGGAGTATTTGAAAAATGCAATAAGAATCGCAAAGAACGGACCAGTGGCGAAGGATGAAATTTTTTAGAAGGTAACCTTGAGGCAAAAATAATTACCTTAGTTAACATATCGAGCCAATAGAACTGATAACAAAAACTAAGACAAACGTAAATTAACTTAAAAGGGAAGCCGGTAGGAATGGGTTTGTATGGACGCTTCGCCACTGGAACGGACTAATCTTTCTAAGTTTTAACTCAGACTTTAAAACGTTTGCGTTATACATCTCAGTCTAAACTATAAGTTTTATGTAATGAGTTTCTAAGAATACATTTCATGCAGAAAACTCCGATACGTAACAAATATCCAAATAACTTCATGTCTCGGTACGAATTTTTAAACCCTAAAGCCCTGAATCTCTTTTTTCATACTGACCACCATAAAAGCTGTCTAATTACATTAAAGTAGGAGTAATTCATATCAACAATGGCTTAGTGACATACACAACGGTGACTTATCGCTTGATTTTCGCAGAATCAAAGTTGAACGGAACTAAGTTAGTGCTACGAGGCGTAGCTACGCAGCACAAGTTTGCGTTACGCTCGCAGCACTCGTAGCGCTGGCGCCGGCAAGTCGTCTGTTCGTAATTGTAAAGGCAAATTCGCTGAACGTAGAGGAACCATGAACAGAGCTTGCAGACGGGGACACGCTACACAAAAATTGGACGTCGTAGTATATTTTATGATTTGTGAAGCTAAAATCCAATTGAGTCTTTTCTCAGAAATTAATCACACATTGTATCCCAATACTACCCGATTGGTATATCTCAAAATCACCTGTTCAATTATCAGTTTTTGTTACAATTGAAATACAACTGTCTAATTTGTAGTATAAACTCCGCTATCACTCATATACAGCTGTAACTCTAACCGGAAGTTTGGATTAACATTGATATCACTGAACTGCGCTCCTCATCACACATTCACTCTGCTTCATAAAGGCAAGTAATCATTCCGCTAAATATGCTGCTGCTATACTTAAAAGATGATCTTCATAAATTCTCTGAATTCTCAAGTCGTCTTATAATGAGTATGTCAATGTGCGGGTGTTTTAAGGCTGACGTCGATTAGACCAAAACCGAAGCGCGCCGAATTGCATGTATACCGTAGGCGCGGTTGATCCGCGGCGGCCTGTGAAACATGCAAGATAGCAGTGGCGAAGCGTCCATACAACCCGATCCCTACCGGCTTCTTTTAGGTTTTTTACGTTCGTTGTCGTCTTTGTCGTTTCTATTAAATTGGCTGCGATATATTAACTAAAGCATAGTATTTTGCTTCGGGTTACCTTTTAAAAATTTCACCCTTCGCCACTGCAAGATAGTAAATGTATAGCCATGCGCATTAATGAGATTCGTTACGGCGAGCCTAGTCGACGTTAGACTTAGCCCCAAAGCAGGCCGCGTGCTCAGAATCAGCCTGGAAATTAAAATAAATGGCCCTCACCGGCGCGTGAGTATTGTTTACGAGCAGGCACGAGTCGAAGTAGTTGTACACACTCTTACTTGTACGCGCTCTAAACACCCGCGTCATTAGTCCGCTTTCGTTTTACTGAATTTTATTTGTTTTATAAATGAAATGGAAAGAATTTGCGAAGTATTATGTAAATGAAAGATACTAAGCGGAAATCGGCCGCCTCGGACCTCTCAAACTACTGAAATGGTAGACTCACTTCATAAAGAATTTAAAACAATATTTTTCATTCCAAACGGTGTCCCGTCGTACAGTATAAGTACTGTGACAAAGTGTTCGCGCCTCGCCTTCAGTTAGCGCGAGCCGCGCGCCGCGCTGCGTGACGAGATTTCAATTTAGTGCTTTTAATGCTATATGGACATCGAACGAAAAACCAAGCAAAATGTTAATAACTGGTTATTGTTTGTTTTTCATTTGCTGGTGGTAGGATATATCTTATATCCGCCAAGATAGCGACCTCCGTACATAAGGTATTTAAACCCGTCATAGTGGCCCACGCAAGTGTGTCACGTTCCGCGATCAGCCTGTGAATATCCGATTCCAAAAGGCCGGCATAATTGTATCGACTGTCAAGGGGTAATCATCTCTCGTCAGTCGACATATTAGACCCCACACCACTTACCATTGAGTGCTGTAAGGTCACTTTGCCGCGCCCGTCTGAAAAAAATATAACAATATTGATAACCTACAGTGAATACGAATTTGTTTTAATGTTTCATTATGTCTGCGAGTTTCACACGTTTATTTATTTATTAAACCACGACTACTTAAAATACTTGCAAATTACATGGATGTCCCAATAACGGCATACATAACATTATAATTCATGATTGGTCCAATGTAAAATGAATTTAAAATCAGCTTTAATGAAACTCAATGCATATAAAAAAAAATTGCATAAGTTATGCATAAGTCAGTCTTGTGATGCGTCCAGTTTGTCTATAACTGACAACCAGCAGTGTGTAATACTCTGGTCCATAAGCTTGTAGCTGGTGTAACTATCTGGAATTATAAGATAACTGAATAAAGTCGGATAGTTCCCAAATACTTGATAAGTTTGGGTTTGGTGCACTTGTGCTAAGATATTTATATTCTCTCGGATACCCATCGCCGTTACTAAAGTGTAAAACCCGTCATGATGGTCCATGCAAGTGTGTTCTCTTCCACAATGAGCCTGTGTACATTTGGTTTCAAACAGGACGGCATAATTGTGCCAATTGCCAGGGTTAAATGTCTCTCGCCAGTCATCTGAACCCTTCTCCACTAACCATTACGTGGAGTTACTATAGTAAATGTCTGATAAACAGCGCTTGCTTTAAGAAATACCGCGGTATCTATAAGTATTCGCCAGCGCCATAAATCAGGAAGTAGTTAAACCGAGCCCGCTCCCCCTCCTTCATCTAATGCGCGTCCCGTCCCCGCTCCCGGCGCACATTTTATATTTTAGTGGCCGGACTCTCATCCCTTACAGTGTTCAGCACTTAGAAGCAAGTAACGGCAGTAGTAAAAGGTTATAGTGTAGAATGCGCCGCGAGGAACGCATTTTCTAGGAAACTGTGAATTATAGTGTTACTGATTTTTATACTGGTTTAAATAAATTATAATTAGGATCATTAGATGGATCTCTGCGATGGTTATTAGAGTTGTATCCATGTCTATTACCTCCAATGTATAAACAAGATAGTGTTTTGTTGAGTCGAGATATCGTGTTGTAAGAAATATTCCAATAAATTATACATCCCATAGAATTAGCTGCATTCAGCAAACGTGCCCTCATCGACTGCAGCCCAACGGAAAATTTCGTGTGAAAAAAATATCATAAGTTTCTGTTTTGTCTGTTTTGTTATTGTACTTACATTGTGTTTCTTTGTTACCAATATATTCTTTTTCCATCAATGTAGGAACCTTTTCCAATACTATTTTTTCCTCGTTATGTTGTTCATGTAGTATAGAAGACGGAGCTGACCCAATCGCATTAATAAATGAAATGCACTGAACGTGCGCGGTGGAATTTATCACCACGAAGAATTGTGTCGAGGTGCGCACGTTATTTTATTCCAATTTTACGTCTCTTGAAGATGCAATATCTCAGAACAGAATAGACATTTTATACAATGCGTATCAAGAAGAACATAATTGAGCGTCTGTGGCTCAGTAATATTACTTAGTATATCTCCAACTTTTATAAAACCTTGTTTTCTCATATTAAATAACAAACGTTTTGATTTTCACATCAACTTTCGAAGTCGGGAGAGCAATCCCGCTCCTCTGCCACTATAATAGATCGAAGCGACGAATTCCCAAATAACGAACACAAGTTTGATATTCAATTGACAATCTAGAAAGTCTTTCGATGTGTACAGAAAGAATATTTAAATAGTGCTCCGTGTTTGAATATTCAATCTCTTGCATTTCAGAGGAACGCGAGAAAACTTATGCAAAATATAGAATCGAAAATGTTGAACGACTTGGAATATGAGGGACGCGATTGGCCGAAGACGAAATTCTACGCTAAGGGTCGAGACGTGGAGAGGACTCGCTTCTTTTGGATTTGTTTTATTATTGTCTTCGCTCCTGACTATGTTCGGGTGAAATTCGCCTCTAAACTAGAAGTAATCAAAATGAAATATAGACCGTGTTACTTAGGAATAGTTATGCGTTCCATTAGTAGCAGAATTTCTAGAATCGGTGTAATGTTTTCAGCGACTTATCCGTACAAAAAAACTCACAAACTACTCACTCTTAACAAATTAGCTACCATGGACAGACAATTAATTATTTCACCAAAGATTATATGATCCCTACGTGTGTTTCATTTTGAAATTGATAGTTTTATCTCTGACTCACTAAATCAAAGTTATCACTTTTTTATGCACGATAAATTATATTTCCTTTACATATATATATGTCCTTGACGGAGTAGATAAAGTATACAAGTGTCCACCGAGTTCATTACATACATAATATTACATTACATCTCCTTTATAAAGTATTCAATGTCTCATGCACATTAGAATTTGAGCTAGTAGATTACGGAGGCGTAGTTGAGTAGTGTTCACCGGAGGGCGCGCAAGGAGGGCGAGTTAAACGGACCGACAAACGTCATTACATTATCGAAGTGCCGGCGCTCGACACTCCGACACTATCCGAACACCTGAAACTAGCGACTAACTAACTTATCGACTCTAAGACAGAAGTTACAGTGCATCTTTGGGACTCAATTTTATATAGGCGAAGGAACATGCATTTCTTCATAACATAACCGACAAGTTGGGCCAGCCGCTTTACCGATGATAACTACTCCTAACAATTAGAAATTATTATTACTTTCATGTCCAAATCACGAGAACTAAGCTACACTCGACATCGTAACAATTTGGAGACGTTATTCTCTTGAAGTCGACATGTATGTGTTACTATTTCCGAATAAAATATCGCCTGTTGTGTAACAATCCTTTTTCTAATGCTCGACAAGTCATTTAGCCCGATCGCTGTCTACAAATACATTCAATATTTGCCAATCTAGAACATCCAATGTTGGTCAATTCTACACAATATTCATATATCCTAATTAACTATTTCATCAAACCTGCCATCTGTCATCTTTGTGAATTATTTTATTGAACCCAAAATTGGACCCAATATTTGTCGAACCAAATTAGTCAGAGACCAATATCATTGCCATTGTTGAGTCGTATTATTAGTTGCGCAAACTGTCGTTTGTGAAAACAACTCGTCTGATTGGCCAATATATACCACATAGATACATACCGCTTTTGTAGTACTAGCATTTTCCTTTGGTTCTGGCTAGATGTAAAATATATTTTTAGCTAAACTATTTTATTTTGGCATGAACTACGGAGTGATCTATTAGCATCTTAGTTCTTGATTTCGAAATGAAATAAACACTAATCACTTTTTTTCCCCGAAGGCGTAAACAAAGGTGCAGCCAGGGCACCCACTTTTCGCCACGCGTGTTCTGTCGCAAGGTATAATGCTTACATAATGCCAATATCCCTTAGAATATCGGGTATAAAATCTAGACTCCGGACTAATGCTGAGCAGACGAACCTAATACCAATTTGTCCAGGATTGGACAGCCTCAGTACTTGTATTTCTTGCGCGGTACGATATCTCCGAGGTACCGGATTTTTTTTCCGAAATACATAAATTTAATATATTATACATCTTAGAAAGACTGTTGATTGCTCGAAAAAGAATAACATTATTTTTAGAACATAAAGCGATGAAACTCTATTATACTTTAAGAGTTTTATTTACATACATTTAAGAAAATGAAACAAGATTGATTTAATATAATCAACGAACTTAACATTTCATTTATTTGGCATGGTTGATTTTTATCAAAAGTGGTAACAATTTACCATTAGATGCCTAAAAAATAATTGAAACATCTTAAAATACAGACAGACACTCCAACTTCATTAATATAGATAGCACACGCACGGTCGAGCCAAACCGTCGAAGTCTTCTGTCAATAGTTTCGTTCCGTCGATAAACAACACATGGGTTTAATTCCAACAACATTGTTTACATCCGACATGAGCGGGCCGGGTGACAGCACGGAGCGGGTGACAATACCGAGCGGGTGACATCACCAGTGGCGGACTTCCGTATTAATAACGAAAGACTTTTGTACATGGTCTTGTAAACTGTATCTGATTACCTTAATGATAAGACGGTTTGGAAAGTTTGTCCTGCACACAATGACCCACCATGTTAGCACACATTAGTAATTAATTAACTGCCTAAAATGCCTTTGTTACATGTCTCACATGCTTTTTTTTATAATAATGACATTTCTATAGTTCTAATTTGACATAATCATATCATATCTTAATGAAATGTAATTTTTGAAAGACGACCACCCGATCATGTTGTGTTTGCCTGTTTAATATCTCTATTTGAAAACTATGATTGATTGAAAACTATGATTGTAAATGTAGGCGAATGCACGCTGTACGCCGTTATTTAAGTATGAATCTATGTTCTCTTTTATTTGCTATCGCTAATTTTATTTTATGCCGCTCCAGATTTAGTCGATTGGATTTCATCATATCCCATGTTAACGGTGATGTGCGTGCATTAGCTTATATAACTATTGTGACTATGTACAAGAAAGACTTGGAAAAAAATACAAAAGAAGTACTGAACAATTGATGACAAAAAAGAAAGCCCGGAGTTTCTTTCTGCCTTTCTTCTTCGGGTAGTCATCACTTAGGTAGCCAGTGAAAGGCTGGTAGGTTAGCTAGGCTAGGGCTCATGTCCTCGCCGGTGAGGATCGCGACGCGTTACCCTTCTATTTCCCCTACTTGCCAGCCCGAGCTGGTTACTTCGGTTTGTACCTTGTCTTTTGTATAAACTTTATCCCTAATTTAAAATGTCCATAGTTATATAAGTAATTTTAATAGTTGTTTAGAAATAATAATTATTCTTATTCTTTGTTTTGACGTATCATAAGTGCAACTTTGTTCGCCTACGTGATAAATAAAGTATTTTATTTTATTTTATTTTAAAAACTTGAGTTTATCAAGGATTTTTGAAATACAATCTAATTGTATTTCAAAAACTGATATCATTTAGTCGCAGTCGCATTCGCAAATAATATGTACTATCTTCACACACACAATATCATGTAAACACACTAGTGCAGACTCGACATATACTGTGGTTTGTGTGTTCGACAAATCGTTTGATTATAAATCGTCCAGGACCCAAGTCCGGGACATAAATTCGTACAAATTCATACAAAAGAGCGTGTACTATACCCGACAAATCCTGTAATAAATAGACAGGAATCATTCAAGGCGCACAATCACGCTCGAGTGGCGGCCATTGTTCTACGCGATGACGTCATCACGGCAGATGAATGGAATGCCTTGGCTTTTGAATGGATTCGTGATGGAACTGAATGTATAGAATTACATATTTTGAATAACGAGAGATTGAGAGAGCTTGATGAAATCGTTGCTTGTTTCGTAAACGAGTTGATAGAGCAGAGGTATTATATTTTAAATCATAATGTAATGAACACTGAATCTAATATTCTTTAATTATAATGTAGAGTAAATGGTGATTTACGTTTTAATTTATCGGGATTAGAATTCGTACGCGATATCTAAAAGCACAAAAGTTGTCGAGTGGAGAACACTCACCGTCGTAACGGTCAACGTCCACTGGTAGGAGCCTACTTGACAAAGGTAGCAGGAATGCACTAGATGCTGGCCAGTTTTGCCAGGTCTATCAGTAAATCTTTAGAGGAAGCCTATATTCAGCAGTGAACTTCATTTAGCTTATGATGATGGTGATGATGCAATAGAACATTCCTTTACACTTAGAATGGAAATCAGCACCACAAACGCTGAGTTTAAGTTGGACTTATTCCTACTTCTTCAAAATAAATGAATAAACTTGTATACAGAATATGTATGTATCTACTGCGGTACAATAGCGCTCTGAGGTCCTGGGTTCGAATCCCAGGTCGGGCAAAGCGATATTTGGGTTTTTTCTGCTCAGTATCAGCCCGGAGTCTGGAATTTGTGCCCGATATGGCGATAGGCTCGCCCCCTATCACATCATGGGACGGAACATATTTGGCGAAAAATGGGTGCCCTAGTTGCGCCTCTGCTTACCCCTTCGGGGATGAATGCGTGATGTTATGTATGTATGTATGTATGCATCTACTGATTTACTAAGAAAGATACAAAGATTAATTAAACGTCTGTATGACGTCATCGTCTCCCCGCTGTCGCCCGTCACATAACTCCGCGGATAGAAGCCACAAAAATAATTGTTATTCATCAGCTCTCGCGCCGACGTTAATGAAACTCAATTTATATTACACGACGTCGGCACGGACACGGCCCGGGCTCGGCCCGGAGGTTGCGGATTTGCATTAACTTACATAGCTCATGTTTTAATCAAGCACTCTTACGACAAAGAAAAATTGTAACACTTGCTACGGGAAATTTAACCTTATTTAGATTGTAATTGAGTGTAATAAATGTCAACAATTCTATACTAACACATTTTTATTGCTTTTAAGTAGATTAAAAAATGTATTTAGTTTGAGGCGACCGAAGGTCCTTTTTAGATTAGCAACTCGCGTCTGGTAGTATTTCTTCTTTCCTGAAACACCATTTGTTCCGTGGCATTTTATTTTCCAAATTGTTTTGGATGCGTAACAGAACTTTTTCGATTACATTGTACTTTACGCAGAGTTACAACGGTCACAACGAGCGCAAACATTTCGTGTTTAATACGAAAATGAACAGTCTAGAACATTTTGTTTTTCTGATAATGATAATACATTTAAAAATTAAGGTTTCGGAAGCGGTCTGACTTTTCGTTCACTTCACAATTGTAAAAAATAAATTACTGTTATGTTTAGTCAAAATTCAGAAAAGACATAAGATTAATCATAATCGTATCTTTAGTTGAAGTTACAAGTTAGTGTACAAATTACTATTTCGTAAGTAAAGAACACAAATTTTTCTACCAAATAGTTTAAACTTTATTTCCAAAGTTTCGGACAGAAAGTGTCGACAAACTTTTTTATGTTTATATCTGGGTCAATTATTTTTCAAGATAGTGTTTACACTAAAACCTACTATAAAAGATAGACGTACCACCGCAATGTCTATTTCTGCTGCCAAGCAGTAGTTGTACATGCGCTGTTATGTCCCGGTCTAAGAAATTATGAGGCTTAACATCTAATGTCTCATGGTGCACCACACAGTACTTTGTGATTCAAAGTTCTATATGGTGTTACTGTTAATGGACAGTTGTATCCCTTACCAAGGCGAGCGACGTGCTCGTCTCGTCAATAGTAATAAAAACAACAAACATTGTATTAACAAAACTTTTACTCCCAAAGGTAATTAGAGCATTAAATCAACTGAGAAAGACAGACTTCAACAAAGTGAATCGCATCCGTTTCGGTGCAGTCTCCTTTGTGTCGCCGCCGCTCGCCTTCCCCTCCCCGTCCGGCTCCGCCCCTCACCGCGCGAGTTTTGGCACAACTCTTAATCGCTGTAACAAATGAGGAGCACTGCTAATGACTAAACTTATAGTTAATTTCCTTTGCAAAGTGAGAGGAAATAGCGCCAGATGAAAACGTTTCATTTGCGAAAAATTGTTGGTACTAAGACTGCGTCCGAATGCAACTGAGGGTACCTCCCGCAAGGATACAACGGGTCAAGAAGAAAGTCGATACTGTTTATCTTGTTTACTTACTGGTGTATATTATATTGATATTGGTATCCGCCCGGATAGCAACCACCGTAAACAAGGTGTACAATCCGCTATAATGGCCTATGTAAATGTGTTGCGTTCCGGAATCAACCTGTGTACATCCAGTTCCAAACAGGCTGGCTCAATTTTATAAATAAAAAACTAAATAAAATGTGACACCTGCCTAGGAATAACCGGTCAATCTATATGAACCCTACTACACTTACTATCAAGTGCAAATAAAAGATCCATCGTTTGGTTTTCTCACATAAAAAGTAACCTATATTAGTCCGTCTATAAAATTTTATCCAAATTGGTCCGTGTTTAAGTCTAACAAACATCTAAGCATTTTCACAAGCTCTCATTTATATTATTAGTAAGATAATAATAATGACTGCAAAAGCAAGACTGGCTCGGTGGCGTAGTTGTATTTTATGCGCGGTACGGCAGCGCTCAGAGGTCCTGCATTTGAATCCCGGGTCGGGCAAAGTGATATTTGGGTTTTTTTGCCCAAAATCAACTCGGAGTCTGGAATTTGTGCCCGATATAGTGATAGGATCATTGTCATCAGTAATATTGCCTGATATTATTAAATTATATAATGTTTACTATTATAGAGCAATAATATGATTCCAAATAATATCGTATTTTCGACAATAAGTTACATAAATTTGATTTAAATAAATATTAATTTATTTTCCTCTTTTTAACTGCCGTTACATTGTTGACGGCGAACTTAAAATATCGTGACAAAGGAAGGGTGGCAAAACACGGTCCCGACACAACCACATCGCGCGGGCTTCGGGACGCGACGCCGCACCTCGCGGTACAACGCTAGCACTCTATTATACTCTCGATAAGGAAACTGATTTTCTATGAAAATGTAAATTTATTTTATAAAGTGAAGTGTGCCTTATTGTTCAAACATTGGTTTTGTTACGCGCAGTGACAAAAGAGAAACTGTTTTATAAGTTTCAGTTTTATAAATAACAGCGATTATGGTTTATTGGAAGTGAAATGGATTGCTCAGATGGAGGTCGTGGGTTTGACCCCGAAGTAACTCTGACTTCCCCTTCGTATGTATTTTTGTTATAGGGTAATGAGGACAGCGCAACATTAGTCGTTTTAGGTACAAGAATTTTAATTATTTATATTTAATTTAATAAGGAGAAATATTAAAATTCTTTGTATATAATCTTAGATATTATGTATATAACGATTATTTGAAAAATGTACGATCAACAAAGAGCAATTTGCACAAGAGCTTCTGTTTTCGTCAATCCTGTTGCTTATAGAGCTCGACAACTATGAGACAATCCGAGGTTCGAATATTTTCATTATTCATTTTTAATTTTACAAATCGCTAATAACTATTCTATACATTTTGTGGGAAATGGGAGTTTAGAGCCAAATTCCCGTTTAAACATTACAAAACTTCTTATTCTTCGTCGCTATCTCAACACAAAGATAACGGTTTTTACGCGCAGTAGAACTTGCTAAAGTCCGTTCGCTGTAAAGTGCATAGAGATATAAAATTGGAAATATTTAAATCGTTTGATGGCTTTTCTACTCGCGATGAACTCACGCTAGGGCGAGAGAGGTCGCTGTGATGAACGTTTCTCATAATCTTTGTTAAACACGGAATCGAATATGATATCATTATAATTTGTAATATTAAATTGCGAGTTGTAAAAATATAGGCAAATTTACTCGTTGATGTTTATATGTTACTGTTTGTTGTCCCAAATAAGTCAAATAAAATAAGATTTGGTGTAAGCATCTTATTATTAAAATTAGAATTATAAATCTTACATATAAATCTTACATATCTTTTAATATTATAAATACAAATGTTTGGGTGTTAGTTCAAAGTAAACGCTAAAACAGCTGAACGGATTTAGAGGAAATTTAGCACACGGGTAGACCATTTTCTGGATTAATATAAAGGCTACTTCTTATTCGGGTAATTTGATCTCGTGGGAAATAAAGGGAAATAAAGGGAAATAAATTTTAAATAGATGGCGCTGGCGTCGTACATGTTACGCTAATATCACTACAATGTTTTAGAAACTTTTGTATTGGAAAAGGCTTTTCACTCGAGCGAAGTCGCAAGCAACACCTAATTATTAATTTAGTAACTTTTTTTTCTTATTTTCTTTTTTAAGTGAAATGACACTAATAACTTAAATTCTTAAATGAAATATTGTTAAGGCACTCTGGCTTGGTCACGTCAACTTTACAGACTTTCCTAAACAATCCATAAATACTCAACTCATAGTTCATGTAAGAGTCTAGCGAAAATAAAAAACTTTTACAGATAAAACGTGACGCATGTGTCGCTCATCAAACATTAAAAACTTATACTAAATGCCGTCTGCATGACCCTCACAGACACGTGCGCGCTATTGGACACACGTGGCGCTGTCCTCAGGGTATAGACCTTAAGGAGGGACGACTGCGTGGGAGACGACTTTGAGAGGACATTTCGGAGTTTTTTTTTTTTTGGTTACGAATGCAGATGAGCTCACAGCCATCATCGCCCAGGGACTTCGGCAATGCAAGTGGACGCGTGGCTTAAGTCATCGTCATCTTTGCTTGTTCCCATTAACTGCAGTCCGGAGTCGATTGGTGTATGTAAATGCGAAATTATATGAAATATCTAGATTTTGGATAAAATTTGGCATACATGTAATTGTTTATTTATTTAAGGACCACCAACGAAGGATACACGACACATAATAAAAACAATGGTGTAGCATTTTCACAATTAGCAGTATGACGTGCTTCTTCAATTATAGGAGACCACAGCATGCAAATATATATAAGTAGATCACTGGATTTTATTATTGCTGGCCTCTTTTACCCACAAAAATACGAAATGAGATTATATTCACGTGTATTCTTGTTCCTATATTTGGTTCACAAAAATAATATTTGGTACTAGCTTCCGCCCGCAGCTTCGCCCGCGTGGATTTCGGACTTCAAAAATGGAGGAGGTGCTCAATTTGTCAGGATGCTTTTTTAATGTATGGTAGTATGCAGGTGGACAGACAGACAGACAAAAATTTAACTAATTGCATTTTGGCATAAGTTCGATCCCTAATCACCCCCTGATAGTTATTTTGGAAATATATTTCATGTACAGAATTGACCTTTCTACAGATTTATTATAAGTATAGAAGAAGAAGAAGATAGAAGATAGATAAAACAAAAGACACATTCTAAGTTTACAATTATTTGCTTCTCCCGTACTATTCACTGTTCGAGCGACTTAAGTCCGTCGGCCAATAAGTCCGCGTCAGCCTAACTCGACGTTATTAACACGAGTCTTTCAAGACCCGCTCACCCTCCCCCTTCCCCCCACCCTATTTGTCCGGTAATATTTCCGATGGCAATCTAATCGGACGGTTCGCGCTGGAAGATTAGATTGTCAAACATTCGCGTTTCTTCCCTTGTTTATGTGACGCGGTGTCGCCCTCTCACGTCCAAGTAACGTTGAGTTTCAATCTTTACGATTATGGGTTAAGGTGTGAAATAAGGTGCCGGTATTTCCGCTTGCTCTATTTATGTCTACTTATTTATGTCTACTACTGTTATGTTCTAGAAGATTAGAAGGCAGGGTAATTACTATGCGTTGAAGTTATTAAAATAAATAAAGTTATTAAAATTATTATTTTCGTGGTTTGGTTGAAGAAGACTTTGCAACCCTATATGGTCACGGGGAACTGATAAATAATAAAA
>NC_051118.1:9895028-9968910 GCF_014839805.1 Manduca sexta
ATGGATGTCCCAATAACGGCATACATAACATTATAATTCATGATTGGTCCAATGTGAATTTAAAATCAGCTTTAATGAAACTCAATGCATATAAAAAAATTGCATAAGTTATGCATAAGTCAGTCTTGTGATGCGTCCAGTTTGTCTATAACTGACAACCAGCAGTGTGTAATACTCTGGTCCATAAGCTTGTAGCTGGTGTAACTATCTGGAATTATAAGATAACTGAATAAAGTCGGATAGTTCCCAAATACTTGATAAGTTTGGGTTTGGTGCACTTGTGCTAAGATATTTATATTCTCTCGGATACCCATCGCCGTTACTAAAGTGTAAAACCCGTCATGATGGTCCATGCAAGTGTGTTCTCTTCCACAATGAGCCTGTGTACATTTGGTTTCAAACAGGACGGCATAATTGTGCCAATTGCCAGGGTTAAATGTCTCTCGCCAGTCATCTGAACCCTTCTCCACTAACCATTACGTGGAGTTACTATAGTAAATGTCTGATAAACAGCGCTTGCTTTAGGAAATACCGCGGTATCTATAAGTATTCGCCAGCGCCATAAATCAGGAAGTAGTTAAACCGCTCCCCCTCCTTCATCTACTGCGCGTCCCGTCCCCGCTCCCGGCGCACATTTTATATTTTAGTGGCCGGACTCTCATCCCTTACAGTGTTCAGCACTTAGAAGCAAGTAACGGCAGTAGTAAAAGGTTATAGTGTAGAATGCGCCGCGAGGAACGCATTTTCTAGGAAACTGTGAATTATAGTGTTACTGATTTTTATACTGGTTTAAATAAATTATAATTAGGATCATTAGATGGATCTCTGCGATGGTTATTAGAGTTGTATCCATGTCTATTACCTCCAATGTATAAACAAGATAGTGTTTTGTTGAGTCGAGATATCGTGTTGTAAGAAATATTCCAATAAATTATACATCCAATAGAATTAGCTGCATTCAGCAAACGTGCCCTCATCGACTGCAGCCCAAAGGAAAATTTCGTGTGAAAAAAATATCATAAGTTTCTGTTTTGTCTGTTTTGTTATTGTACTTACATTGTGTTTCTTTGTTACCAATATATTCTTTTTCATCAATGTAGGAACCTTTTCCAATACTATTTTTTCCTCGTTATGTTGTTCATGTAGTATAGAAGACGGAGCTGACCCAATCGCATTAATAAATGAAATGCACTGAACGTGCGCGGTGGAATTTATCACCACGAAGAATTGTGTCGAGGTGCGCACGTTATTTTATTCCAATTTTACGTCTCTTGAAGATGCAATATCTCAGAACAGAATAGACATTTTATACAATGCGTATCAAGAAGAACATAATTGAGCGTCTGTGGCTCAGTAATATTACTTAGTATATCTCCAACTTTTATAAAACCTTGTTTTCTCATATTAAATAACAAACGTTTTGATTTTCACATCAACTTTCGAAGTCGGGAGAGCAATCCCGCTCCTCTGCCACTATAATAGATCGAAGCGACGAATTCCCAAATAACGAACACAAGTTTGATATTCAATTGACAATCTAGAAAGTCTTTCGATGTGTACAGAAAGAATATTTAAATAGTGCTCCGTGTTTGAATATTCAATCTCTTGCATTTCAGAGGAACGCGAGAAAACTTATGCAAAATATAGAATCGAAAATGTTGAACGACTTGGAATATGAGGGACGCGATTGGCCGAAGACGAAATTCTACGCTAAGGGTCGAGACGTGGAGAGGACTCGCTTCTTTGGATTTGTTTTATTATTGTCTTCGCTCCTGACTATGTTCGGGTGAAATTCGCCTCTAAACTAGAAGTAATCAAAATGAAATATAGACCGTGTTACTTAGGAATAGTTATGCGTTCCATTAGTAGCAGAATTTCTAGAATCGGTGTAATGTTTTCAGCGACTTATCCGTACAAAAAAACTCACAAACTACTCACTCTTAACAAATTAGCTACCATGGACAGACAATTAGTTATTTCACCAAAGATTATATGATCCCTACGTGTGTTTCATTTTGAAATTGATAGTTTTATCTCTGACTCACTAAATCAAAGTTATCACTTTTTTATGCACGATAAATTATATTTCCTTTACATATATATATGTCCTTGACGGAGTAGATAAAGTATACAAGTGTCCACCGAGTTCATTACATACATATTACATTACATCTCCTTTATAAAGTATTCAATGTCTCATGCACATTAGAATTTGAGCTAGTAGATTACGGAGGCGTAGTTGAGTAGTGTTCACCGGAGGGCGCGCAAGGAGGGCGAGTTAAACGGACCGACAAACGTCATTACATTATCGAAGTGCCGGCGCTCGACACTCGACACTATCCGAACACCTGAAACTAGCGACTAACTAACTTATCGACTCTAAGACAGAAGTTACAGTGCATCTTTGGGACTCAATTTTATATAGGCGAAGGAACATGCATTTCTTCATAACATAACCGACAAGTTGGGCCAGCCGCTTTACCGATGATAACTACTCCTAACAATTAGAAATTATTATTACTTTCATGTCCAAATCACGAGAACTAAGCTACACTCGACATCGTAACAATTTGGAGACGTTATTCTCTTGAAGTCGACATGTATGTGTTACTATTTCCGAATAAAATATCGCCTGTTGTGTAACAATCCTTTTTCTAATGCTCGACAAGTCATTTAGCCCGATCGCTGTCTACAAATACATTCAATATTTGCCAATCTAGAACATCCAATGTTGGTCAATTCTACACAATATTCATATATCCTAATTAACTATTTCATCAAACCTGCCATCTGTCATCTTTGTGAATTATTTTATTGAACCCAAAATGGACCCAATATTTGTCGAACCAAATTAGTCAGAGACCAATATCATTGCCATTGTTGAGTCGTATTATTAGTTGCGCAAACTGTCGTTTGTGAAAACAACTCGTCTGATTGGCCAATATATACCATATAGATACATACCGCTTTTGTAGTACTAGCATTTTCCTTCGGTTCTGGCTAGGTGTAAAATATATTTTTAGCTAAACTATTTTATATTGACATGAACTACGGAGTGATCTATTATCATCTTAGTTCTTCATTTCGAAAGAAATAAACACTAATCACTTTTTCCCCGAAGGCGTAAACAAAGGTGCAGGGCACCCACTTTTCGCCACGCGTGTTCTGTCGCAAGGTATAATGCTTACATAATGCCAATATCCCTTAGAATATCGGGTATAAAATCTAGACTCCGGACTAATGCTGAGCAGACGAACCTAATACCAATTTGTCCAGGATTGGACAGCCTCAGTACTTGTATTTCTTGCGCGGTACGATATCTCTCCGAGGTACCGGATTTTTTTTCCGAAATACATAAATTTAATATATTATACATCTTAGAAAGACTGTTGATTGCTCGAAAAAGAATAACATTATTTTTAGAACATAAAGCGATGAAACTCTATTATACTTTAAGAGTTTTATTTACATACATTTAAGAAAATGAAACAAGATTGATTTAATATAATCAACGAACTTAACATTTCATTTATTTGGCATGGTTGATTTTTATCAAAAGTGGTAACAATTTACCATTAGATGCCTAAAAAATAATTGAAACATCTTAAAATACAGACAGACACTCCAACTTCATTAATATAGATAGCACACGCACGGTCGAGCCAAACCGTCGAAGTCTTCTGTCAATAGTTTCGTTCCGTCGATAAACAACACATGGGTTTAATTCCAACAACATTGTTTACATCCGACATGAGCGGGCCGGGTGACAGCACGGAGCGGGTGACAATACCGAGCGGGTGACAATCAGTGGCGGACTTCCGTATTAATAACGAAAGACTTTTGTACATGGTCTTGTAAACTGTATCAAGATCATACTTGTTTTGTCTATTTCAAAGCGATAGTGTTTATGTGCGGTCTCATTGAAATATTATTGTACTTATTTACTGAAGACTTTATTTACGCCAGTATCAGGTAGCACCACATTGGAATTCGCGTATCATTATATTAACAATGCTTACTGCCAGTGGCGAACGGTCCATATAACCCGATTCCTGCCGGCTTTGCTCAATGAAATTTCTGTAGAATAATTATCACCAGAACGATTTCAGATGCATATATGCATAATAGTACTCAGTGGCGAAGCGTCCATACAAGCCGATACCTACCGGGTTACCTTTTGTAAATTAATTAAAAATAATAAAAGAAAACATAACAATATAACTAGAATAGTATATTCAAACAAGTCATCTGATATTTATTAAATTAAATCAATACTTCAATGATATCTGTCGTTCCTATCAATTCGTTAAATCGTAACTCGGGCGCAGTGCTCGCGCCTTATAGTGTTCGAAGTGAACCCGGCCGCGCATAGCTTCCCTCGCGATATTGTTGTCTCTTCCACACGCAGCGCGGTGTCTTTGTCTAATCTTTTGGAAGTGACGTAAAAATACATGTGTGCGTGCGTGTCTGTGTACTTCAGGGTAACCCGGAATTTGCGGCTTCATGTTGAGCTATTGGCGCGAAATATTTTTAATAATTTAGAATGTATAATTAGTGTTTGTGCGTTATTAATTCTTGTTGGGCTCTTTTACCCATGTTCAAAATATATGATTATTTTGTAAATTAGGGACTAAACATAATATGTTAGAAGGAAATTATTAAGTACTATGATATTTTACTGATTTCCATAGTTATAACAAGTATTATATTATGTTAACTTAGAAAAAATCTTTCGTCGGGTTCTTTTGTTTTCACCTTCATAATTAGTACGTATATGTTGTGTCGGGTTCTCTTTTGAAAATATCACCTTTCGCCACTGCTTACCATTAAGGCAAGAGACTAAATGATATCGTTTTTGAAATACAATCTAATTGTATTTCAAAAACTGATATCATTTAGTCGCAGTCGCATTCGCAAATAATATGTACTATCTTCACACACACAATATCATGTAAACACACTAGTGCAGACTCGACATATACTGTGGTTTGTGTGTTCGACAAATCGTTTGATTATAAATCGTCCAGGACCCAAGTCCGGGACATAAATTCGTACAAATTCATACAAAAGAGCGTGTACTATACCCGACAAATCCTGTAATAAATAGACAGGAATCATTCAAGGCGCACAATCACGCTCGAGTGGCGGCCATTGTTCTACGCGATGACGTCATCACGGCAGATGAATGGAATGCCTTGGCTTTTGAATGGATTCGTGATGGAACTGAATGTATAGAATTACATATTTTGAATAACGAGAGATTGAGAGAGCTTGATGAAATCGTTGCTTGTTTCGTAAACGAGTTGATAGAGCAGAGGTATTATATTTTAAATCATAATGTAATGAACACTGAATCTAATATTCTTTAATTATAATGTAGAGTAAATGGTGATTTACGTTTTAATTTATCGGGATTAGAATTCGTACGCGATATCTAAAAGCACAAAAGTTGTCGAGTGGAGAACACTCACCGTCGTAACGGTCAACGTCCACTGGTAGGAGCCTACTTGACAAAGGTAGCAGGAATGCACTAGATGCTGGCCAGTTTTGCCAGGTCTATCAGTAAATCTTTAGAGGAAGCCTATATTCAGCAGTGAACTTCATTTAGCTTATGATGATGGTGATGATGCAATAGAACATTCCTTTACACTTAGAATGGAAATCAACACCACGAAGCGCTGAGTTTAAGTTGGACTTATTCCTACTTCTTCAAAATAAATGAATAAACTTGTATACAGAATATGTATGTATCTACTGCGGTACAATAGCGCTCTGAGGTCCTGGGTTCGAATCCCAGGTCGGGCAAAGCGATATTTGGGTTTTTCTGCTCAGTATCAGCCTGGAGTCTGGAATTTGTGCCCGATATGGCGATAGGCTCGTCCCCTATCACATCATGGGACGGAACATATTTTGACCCGAAAAATGGGTGCCCTAGTTGCGCCTCTGCTTTACCCCCTTACAGGGATGAATGCGTGATGTTATGTACGTATGTATGTATGCATCTACTGATTTACTAAGAAAGATACAAACATTAATTAAACGTCTGTATGACGTCATCGTCTCCCCGCTGTCGCCCGTCACATAACTCCGCGGATAGAAGCCACAAAATAATTGTTATTCATCAGCTCTCGCGCCGACGTTAATGAAACTCAATTTATATTACACGACGTCGGCACGGACACGGCCGGGCTCGGCCCGGAGGTTAGCGGATTTGCATTAACTTACATAGCTCATGTTTTAATCAAGCACTCTTACGACAAAGAAAAATTGTAACACTTGCTACGGGAAATTTAACCTTATTTAGATTGTAATTGAGTGTAATAAATGTCAACAATTCTATACTAACACATTTTTATTGCTTTTAAGTAGATTAAAAATGTATTTAGTTTGTAGGCGACCGAGGTCCTTTTTAGATTAGCAACTCGCGTCTGGTAGTATTTCTTCTTTCCTGAAACACCATTTGTTCCGTGGCATTTTATTTTCCAAATTGTTTTGGATGCGTAACAGAACTTTTTCGATTACATTGTACTTTACGCAGAGTTACAACGGTCACAACGAGCGCAAACATTTCGTGTTTAATACGAAAATGAACAGTCTAGAACATTTTGTTTTTCTGATAATGATAATACATTTAAAAATTAAGGTTTCGGAAGCGGTCTGACTTTTCGTTCACTTCACAATTGTAAAAATAAATTACTGTTATGTTTAGTCAAAATTCAGAAAAGACATAAGATTAATCATAATCGTATCTTTAGTTGAAGTTACAAGTTAGTGTACAAATTACTATTTCGTAAGTAAAGAACACAAGTTTCTCTACCAAATAGTTTAAACTTTATTTCCAAAGTTTCGGACAGAAAGTGTCGACAAACTTTTTTATGTTTATATCTGGGTCAATTATTTTTCAAGATAGTGTTTACACTAAAACCTACTATAAAAGATAGACGTACCACCGCAATGTCTATTTCTGCTGCCAAGCAGTAGTTGTACATGCGCTGTTATGTCCCGGTCTAAGAAATTATGAGGCTTAACATCTAATGTCTCATGGTGCACCACACAGTACTTTGTGATTCAAAGTTCTATATGGTGTTACTGTTAATGGACAGTTGTATCCCTTACCAAGGCGAGCGACGTGCTCGTCTGCCGTCCAATAATAATAAAAGCAACAAACATTGTATTAACAAAACTTTTACTCCCAAAGGTAATTAGAGCATTAAATCAACTGAGAAAGACAGACTTCAACAAAGTGAATCGCATCCGTTTCGGTGCAGTCTCCTTTGTGTCGCCGCCGCTCGCCTTCCCCTCCCCGTCCGGCTCCGCCCCTCACCGCGCGAGTTTTGGCACAACTCTTAATCGCTGTAACAAATGAGGAGCGCTGCTAATGACTAAACTTATAGTTAATTTTCTTTGCAAAGTGAGAGGAAATAGCGCCCGATGAAAACGTTTCATTTGCGAAAAATTGTTGGCATTAAGACTGCGTCCGAGTGCAGCTGAGGGTGCCTCCCGCAAGGATACAACGGGTCAAGAAGAAAGTCGATACTGTTTATCTTGTTTACTTACTGGTGTATATTATATTGATATTGGTATCCACCCGGATAGCAACCACCGTAAACAAGGTGTACAATCCGCTATAATGGCCTATGTAAATGTGTTGCGTTCCGGAATCAACCTGTGTACATCCAGTTCCAAACAGGCTGGCTCAATTTTATAAATAAAAACTAAATAAAATGTGACACCTGCCTAGGAATAACCGGTCAATCTATATGAACCCTACTACACTTACTATCAAGTGCAAATAAAAGATCCATCGTTTGGTTTTCTCACATAAAAAGTAACCTATATTAGTCCGTCTATAAAATTTTATCCAAATTGGTCCGTGTTTAAGTCTAACAAACATCTAAGCATTTTCACAAGCTCTCATTTATATTATTAGTAAGATAATAATAATGACTGCAAAAGCAAGACTGGCTCGGTGGCGTAGTTGTATTTTATGCGCGGTACGGCAGCGCTCAGAGGTCCTGCATTTGAATCCCGGGTCGGGCAAAGTGATATTTGGGTTTTTTTGCCCAAAATCAACTCGGAGTCTGGAATTTGTGCCCGATGTAGTGATAGGCTCATTGTCATCCAGTAATATTGCCTGATATTATTAAATTATATAATGTTTACTATTATAGAGCAATAATATGATTCCAAATAATATCGTATTTTCGACAATAAGTTACATAAATTTGATTTAAATAAATATTAATTTATTTTCCTCTTTTAACTGCCGTTACATTGTTGACGGCGAACTTAAAATATCGTGACAAAGGAAGGGTGGCAAAACACGGTCCCGACACAACCACATCGCGCGGGCTTCGGGACGCGACGCCGCACCATCGCAGTACAACGCTAGCACTCTATTATACTCTCGATAAGGAAACTGATTTTCTATGAAAATGTAAATTTATTTTATAAAGTGAAGTGTGCCTTATTGTTCCAAACATTAGTTTTGTTGCGCGCAGTGACAAAAGAGAAACTAGGGTAATGAGGACAGCGCAACATTAGTCGTTTTAGGTACAAGAATTTTAATTATTTATATTTAATTTAATAAGGAGAAATATTAAAATTCTTTGTATATAATCTTAGATATTATGTATATAACGATTATTTGAAAAATGTACGATCAACAAAGAGCAATTTGCACAAGAGCTTCTGTTTTCGTTAATCCTGTTGCTTATAGAGCTCGACAACTATGAGACAATCCGAGGTTCGAATATTTTCATTATTCATTTTTAATTTTACAAATCGCTAATAACTATTCTATACATTTGGTGGGGAAATGGGGTTTAGAGCCAAATTCCCGTTTAAACATTACAAAACTTCTTATTCTTCGTCGCTATCTCAACACAAAGGTAACGGTTTTTACGCGCAGTAGAACTTGCTAAAGTCCGTTCGCTGTAAAGTGCATAGAGATATAAAATTGGAAATATTTAAATCGTTTGATGGCTTTTCTACTCGCGATGAACTCACGCTAGGTCGAGAGAGGTCGCTGTGATGAACGTTTCTCATAATCTTTGTTAAACACGGAATCGAATATGATATCATTATAATTTGTAATATTAAATTGCGAGTTGTAAAAATATAGGCAAATTTACTCGTTGATGTTTATATGTTACTGTTTGTTGTCCCAAATAAGTCAAATAAAATAAGATTTGGTGTAAGCATCTTATTATTAAAATTAGAATTATAAATCTTACATATAAATCTTACATATCTTTTTAATATTATAAATACAAATGTTTGGGTGTTAGTTCAAAGTAAACGCTAAAACAGCTGAACGGATTTAGAGGAAATTTAGCACACGGGTAGACCATTTTCTGGATTAATATAAAGGCTACTTCTTATTCCTTTTTTAAGTGAAATCACACTAATAACTTAAATTCTTAAATGAAATATTGTTAAGGCACTCTGGCTTGGTCACGTCAACTTTACAGACTTTCCCAAACAATCCATAAATACTAAACTCATAGTTCATGTAAGAGTCTAGCGAAAATAAAAAACTTTTACAGATAAAACGTGACGCATGTATCGCTCATCAAACACTAAAAACTTATACTAAATGCCGTATGCATGGCCCTCACAGACACGTGCGCGCTATTGGACACACGTGGCGCTGTCCTCAGGGTATAGACCTTAAGGAGGGACGACTGCGTGGGAGAACGACTTTGAGAGGACATTTCGGAGTTTTTTTTTGGTTACGAATGCAGACGAGCTCACAGCCATCATCGCCCAGGGACTTCGGCACTGCAAGTGGACGCGTGGCTTAAGTCATCGTCATCTTTGCTTGTTCCCATTAACCGTAGTCCGGAGTCGATTGGTGTATGTAAATGCGAAATTATATGAAATATCTAGATTTTGGATAAAATTTGGCATACATGTAATTGTTTATTTATTTAAGGACCACCAACGAAAGATACACGACACATAATAAAAACAATGGTGTAGCATTTTCACAATTAGCAGTATGACGTGCTTCTTCAATTATAGGAGACCACAGCATGCAAATATATATAAGTAGATCACTGGATTTTATTATTGCTGGCCTCTTTTACCCCACAAAATACGAAATGAGATTATATTCACGTGTATTCTTGTTCCTATATTTGGTTCACAAAAATAATATTTGGTACTAGCTTCCGCCCGCAGCTTCGCCAGCGTGGATTTCGGACTTCAAAAATGGAGGAGGTGCTCAATTTGTCAGGATGCTTTTTTAATGTATGGTGGTATGCAGGTGGACAGACAGACAGACAAAAATTTAACTAATTGCATTTTTGGCATAAGTTCGATCCCTAATCACACCCTGATAGTTATTTTGGAAATATATTTCATGTACAGAATTGACCTTTCTACAGATTTATTATAAGTATAGAAGAAGAAGAAGATAGAAGATAGATAAAACAAAAGACACATTCTAAGTTTACAATTATTTGCTTCTCCCGTACTATTCACTGTTCGAGCGACTTAAGTCCGTCGGCCAATAAGTCCGCGTCAGCCTAACTCGACGTTATTAACACGAGTCTTTAAGACCCGCTCACCCTCCCCCTTCCCCCACTCTATTTGTCCGGTAATATTTCCGATGGCAATCTAATCGGACGGTTCGCGCTGGAAGATTAGATTGTCAAACATTCGCGTCTCTTCCCTTGTTTATGTGACGCGGTGTCGCCCTCTCACGTCCAAGTAACGTTGAGTTTAATTTTCTCTTTACGATTATGGGTTAAGGTGTGAAATAAGGTGCCGGTATTTCCGCTTGCTCTATTTATGTCTACTTATTTATGTCTACTACTGTTATGTTCTAGAAGATTAGAAGGCAGGGTAATTACTATGCGTTGAAGTTATTAAAATAAATAAAGTTATTAAAATTATTATTTTCTCTCGTGGTTTCGAAGACTTTGCAACCTTTATATGGTCACGGGGGGAACTGATAAATAATAAAATAAGATAAACTATTCTGAAAATTCGAACTATGTCGAAACTTTGTTCTGGGATTTATCTTTAAGTTTTATCTTACTATTGATGTTTGGATATGTTTGTTTGAAGTAAATGCAGGAACAGAAGGATGGATTCGGAAGAAATTTGTCACACAGATACACCAATTCTTGAATTAACAGATAATTACTTTCTATCCCTGTAAGTTTCTCCCTTGGGAAATTATTAACATTTTTAATCTGATTTTCATAGATGCTACTGGCGTCGTACAAATGATGTCATGAATCGCTACAAAGATTTAGGGATGTTCGTAGCAGAAAAAGCTTTTTAGGCGGACGACGTCTCTAGCAACATATGGTTATAAATAAAAACACAGAGAAATATGTTGCAAAACATAATAAAAACAAATTAATAGTTAAAAATGTTTAAGATAAAGTTTTCTAGTAGTGCAGATAATACCGTCACATAAAGTGCTGCTAACACAACGAGGCCGTCGCCGCGCCTTATCTCGCGTCTGCATAGAATTCCTGATGTCTCTCGTAGCACAGCGCCGTAGACGCGTAGCGCGTGGGCGTAGACGCGTCAAGCACCACTGCTACGCGACTACTTGACGCCAACTAACTTAAAAAAAGTTGCCTAGTAATACAAACCACGAAATATCAAAAAAATATGTTTAATATGAAATTCTTGTGAAATCGTACGTGTCATAGTTTCACTTACCATAGCCGGCTAAAAAATTACGGGTATTGAAAATAATATTGTCTTGCTTTCAAAGTAAGGGCATAAAATATTACTTAAATAAATTTAAATGAGTTTAAAGAAAAGTATGAGAACTTAATGATGTTAAAAATAATGAGCAAAATATAATCATAATAATTTAAAAAAAAAACGAAAAACATGCAAAATACCTACAGTCTTTCAACTCTTAACATTGTCAAAACAATTTATCCAAATAAATTATATACAAACACATCCACTTACCGACAAATTAAATAATACGCATGATATGATAGCGGGCGAGCCTAATATTTCGTGATTATTGACTAAAACTCTTTAGAATTAAAACATAAAATATTTATGTCGAAATGTATGTTATTTTTTTATTGCACTTATGAATCGCAGTATTTCATTTAAATATTTCATGAAAAAAGGGAATAATATTTTTTTTTATTATAAATTAAATTCTTCTTTTATATTAGGCCTGTGATTAAATTGGACTTTAATAGCAACCTCTTCTCAAACATTTCGTCTGAAACATTGTGTGACGTCGGTAAGTTGGTCATTGTTGCATATGAGAAGAGTCTTTCGACAGGACCCGACGACGGTAACGGCGTGTTATATTTCTTAAAAACATTTTTAATTTCAGGATATCGATCCAGCATCGATATTTCCCGATCCTGATCTGCTAGATAATGAAACACGATAGCCTCAGCTTTAGATTGTTGGAATTCGTGTATATTTCCTCCATCAGTCCCTGAAGGTTCAGTATCAAATTCAAAATAGCTGTCTTTATATATACAAGTCGATGTAGCATCAGCCTTATCAGGTGCCTCATGGATTTCCTCAACAACTGCTCCTCTAAAAATGGATTTGATTCTGGAATGGTATTCTACACTAACAAAAGCGAGCCATTTGTCCTTGAATCTAGGATGAGACATTGCAGCGACGGCTGCGTTTTGTGCTACCTTCGAGGATAAATCAAAGAACTCGGTAAATCGCTCTTCCACACTCTCCAAATATTTCTCCGCCAATGTTTTCCAGTAAATAAAAGATTCTCTGTTCAGTTTTTGTAACTTCTTTCGCAGAGATACGAGACAAGGAAGTAAAATACCATAATACATGTCTTGTTCGTCTTGTAATATGTCCAAAGCTTCTGCTATTGATTTTGAACATTGCACGTACTCATTTACGTATCGAAAATCATCGTCACATAAAACGCTTGTCAATTCCAAAGCTCCGTGTAACTGTTCACTCTTGTCCTGGATCGATGCAATTTTTTTAAGAGCATCATAAAGGCTGTTCCACCTCGTCAAACCTGATTTGGAAAGACTATAGCCAATAGTGCTATATATTATTGCAGCTGACTCACGGCGATCGGCAAGGCTCCACAATTTGTTGCATTTTTTAATAACTTGATCGTGTGTGTGGGCAACTGTTGTTTCGTTATTTTTTAACACCTTGTTCGTGCTCGTAATTGCACATAGTTTCAATTCATAAACACAACACCCTAAATGTGCAGGTAATTCTAGTGTGGTTGATTTTATAGGTATAGGATCAATTTCAGTTAAGGTGTTGGTGAAATGTAACGTAGAATTATTAACTTCGTAATGAGTACTTTCTTTAACAATAGGATTACATTCAGATTCTGCATTATTGTCGATGTTACTAGTAACATTTTTATAAATATCAACATCTAAGCCAAACTGTTTAAACGCTTTTACAAAATTGCTGCCGGTATAAGTCACCGTGGCTAGGACTTTTTGGGAGTCCAAACCGAATTCAGCATGTACTGCGTCAAGCATAGGGGCTATTTGAGCATAACTGTGTCCGTCTACTAATTTCCGACACGCTATGGTTTTAGATTTTCGTTTTAGGTTTGCGTCTAGCCAGTGTGACGTTATGCCCAAGAAACTTTGTGTCCTTGCCAACCAGATATCGGCAGTTGTGGATACTTCTTTGACATTCTGTATTTCACTCTTGATACTTGTGATTTCCTTTAAATAGAAGTTATCAATCAAACCCTCCAAAGCCCCTCTGCTGATAAGGTTCAGTCCTTTGTCAGTTATATTTAAGTCATCAAAAATTGTCTTAAAAAAAGGATCATCTATTGCCTGCAAAGACGGCATAGAATGAATAAAAAACTTCAAAATGTTCTCATTAAATTTCTGTTCTGAAAACGTTTGCTGAGTTGGTTTATCACTCCGATCTCTTATTTCTATTTGACAACGACATTTAGATTTTCTCGAAGACTTTCTGCTTCTCTTCACGCTTTTCAAGTGCCTCTGATACTCCTCCAACGTGTCTTTTCCATGTCTTCGCTTTAGATGAGTAACAAAATTTGACGTGGAATTGTTAAATCCACTAATTTTAACTTCCTTTGGTAGACAAGATGTACAAATTGCGACTCTTTTAGTATTCGTGGACTCTGTTTGAGAATATATGAAAAATCTGCCGTCGAGGATGCACGGGAGTGTCTCTTGCGTTCGATCATTTCGCACGATTTCCGATTCACAATTTGTTAACAAACATGAACAAGGTCTTGAAGCCATTTCACAGTGCGTACTGTTTGAACATCAACACTGACATCACAGGTTTTCGTAAAATGGCTAAAATTACAAACGTCCGTCTCCTTGCACTTGATTAGATTGACTGTAATCAAAATTAAAGATTACATGTAATCTTAATTGAACGTATCTAATCAAGAATTAAAAGTAATCATGATTAATGTTGACACGATTATTTTTAGTTTTATTACTATCTGATTGCTGTTCGTTATCATTTAAATACAGTTCATAGCGCATCATAAATAACACTCAATTTTGTTTGATATTTTACGTCAGCACGCTTTGTGTACAGAGCTAGATTAAAAAACAGTGTGCGAAGCGAAATGAGTACAGTTGTCATTTTTTATGATTCTGAGCACAGTGTGCACTGTACAGCCCCACGCACAGGTCTGCTATTATATACAACCACTACAGTTACACTGTAGATATTAAAACAGCGCTGAACAGTGTACACTATAAGCGTACAAAGGTCGCCAAGAAAACAATTCTCCGGCGCGACGGAGTGATAGGATCGCATTCGGGCTTATCGAAGCTAAGTACGTTGACATACTCGTAGATAATCACCCGCACGATCAGATACATAATGCGTGCGAATGTTCTAATGAAAACAAACATATCAAGGAAGAGATGACTCGAATTGTTTAACTATTACAAAAGTGTGTAGGACCTAATGACATCTTAAGAATCAAATATCTACCACAGCAAACATACGAACAATCTATTGACCTGATACAATATTTCTATACAACAAAAAATTGAAAAATATCTGCGTGTGAGAACAGACAGCGCTCACACTTGACTTATTCTCTTCGTAACGATGTCGCATGTATACCAAATAGAAATCTGGGGTAGTGCTTATAAAACCAAACTAAGAGATGTCCAAATTGCCTAAAATAAGATAAACAACTTTTCAAAGATCTACACTAATTACATCTAATAAATTCACGCAGGCGGAACCGTCAGGAAAACTAGCAGTATTATGGCGGAGGAATAGATCGCGAGCAATATTTAAAAGTGGGATATCAGCGGTGCCGGCGAGAATGCCGGCGAAAATTTGAGCTCGATGACGATAAGCTGACCCCCTACTATCACATCATGCGACGGAACACACAAGGCAAAAAGTGAGTGAGCTGGTTGCAACTCTGCCTACCCCTTCGGTTTAGCGGTGTATGTGTTTTAAGTTTTATCAGGTGGACGGAATCATTGCCTATATCTCGATGAGTAATACTGACGGATGAGATTTGAACGTACCCGCTAGCAGTGCAAGCCGCTATGGGAATATCACAGTCGATTACAAGATCAAAATATATCGCATGATCACGGAGTTGGAAGGAAGTGCGTCGCCAATAAGCCCATTTGTTTAAGTCGAGGTCGTGAGCTGCTCAGATAAACAAAGTCATGACGTCCTTACTGTCTACACCCATCACGAAATGACCTTGACCTTTCCCAAAGATTACAAATTATCTGATATAATTAATAAGAGCTAAGATAAGCATTAAGATTGTCGTAAGGAGGTTTAAAGGTCAAGAGGGTATAGGCTTAAAGCATCGACCATACAACCTAAATTTGAATAACTGACTTACTTGTAATTTATCCTGCAGTGTAACTCCGAGTAGGTGATAGATTTTGTATCGATAAGTTATTGTTGCAATTATGCCTATCTGATTCGATATTTGAAATTTTGCAAATCATATGCAGTCTTACTTATAAATTTGTTTTAGCGTTAAGAGGTGGTTAAGAATTGCTTATATAGCTGTCAAAAACATCACCGGTTTCCTAGTTTAAACCTCATTAAGAGGCAAGATGGCGGGTTTGACTTACAGTTGATCGAGTAAATTGGTGTTTTATCTAGATATAGCTTTGCGATTTTTTTATAAGTAAGACTTAATAAGTATAATAGAGGTAATATGAGGACAAAAAATTAAATGAATACAACGAACAGAAACAGTGGAGTAGAACATCGTGAGGAAACCTGCATACCTGAGAAGTTCTCTATAGGAATTTTGAGGGTGTGTGAAGTCTACCAACCCGCACTAGGCCAGCGTGGTGGACTAGAGCCTAATCCCTCTCAGTAGTAGAGGAGGCCTTACCCAGCAATGGGACAGTATATAATACAGGGCTGATATAATTATATTATAACCAACAGAAACTAGTCAAAACTATATTACATGACTTCGAGCCAATATGCAGTATATACTTTTAAATCGAGAGTGCAAGAAACGAATCAAGATGGTGTGAAAACAAAATTCAAATATTAAACACATAAAAAACGTATGTATACAAATGTATTCCTACAAACCAATTCACAAATGTCACGCTCTGTGCTTAAATATTAATATCCCAAAAACTACAGCGAGAGGCAGCTCAGTGTCTCCCGCCCGCTCGTGTTTTCCTGTTATTAATATTCCTGTTTATTTCCTACAAAGAGCCCAATTAGTGCGAGGAAATGAACTCGTAATGTTTCCGTTAGTTATGTGGAGGCTTCGCTTTTCTTTCGTACACATTAGTATTTTTGTATGCGAGGATCTGTCTGTAGGTACTACAGATTTGTTTATTCCTGTAGCTCGGCTGCAGTCTGCAAGCATGGATATTTTCATTCTTATACTTTTAATTCAAAATCATGAATATCCTTCGTCGGCTGTCGTGGGCGCGTGGCACTTACCATAAAGCGTATGGTGTCACAATTACAAATACAAAACATTTACAATTCAAATTCAGTCAAAACATTATACTGTCATTAAAGTTTTTATATATGTGTCGCTTATTATTAATAACAAAATATATATAATCTGCAGTTTTGTGATTCATTAGATGTTTTTTGGAGAACATCATAATACAATTTTACTTAAAGGTAAAAGAAACAAGTATGAACACATTATCCACAAGTTACAAAACAGCATGTGATAATCATAAGAAAGAGGCGCCGCGATAATAAAATATCGTTTACTAGTAAGCTCCAACACAATTAATGGTTTAATTCAATACGTCGATTGGTTCCGGAAATTCGCGCAATGAACATAAATAAAAGGCTACAAACGACGGCATGACACGTGACGCGGCGCCGGCGCGACCGAACATTGCGTGTCACTGGACCGCACTCCTGATATAACTACCCGCGAGATCAATTAACGACAGCTCTATATTAATTGTTATTATAACAAAGAAACCTCTAGTATTGCGTTTTGCGGAGTGCGATTTCTAGAAATCCAAACAGTAAGCCGCAGGGATTAGGTTGGTCAAATCCTCACTTAACAATAAAAATCAGTTGTTATAAGTATTTCATGGTATGAAGTGGGGGCAAGACAAGCAGCTGACTGACCCCCCCCCCCCCTACCCGCCACACCGCAATCCGTGTATTCAATATAAGTACATACTTTTGTATTTAATTATTGGGATTTTTTCATATGGCCACCCACTTCCGCCCCGAATTAAATAAGCTCTTATGAGTAGTCCCCTCCCACCCGCATCAAAATTTTAGATTTTGCCCTCTTAATATTTTCAGTCTGCTCTGTAGCACATCACGGAAACTTATAGTTAGTGGATGATAGCTACTACATGTATACCCGAGTTTGCAATAATAGTAGCACGGCGCGTCGTGTTCGTATAGTAGTTACTGGTTACCGGCTTCAAAGTAGCAACTTGCAATGACATAATTTTATTTTTAAAATATAGCACCTAGTTTTATATGTGTGGTATACCTACTTCAGCATTGCCGTCGACGCTTCTAAAATAAATGTAACTATACAAGTTCATTCATGCCGTGGCATTCAGGGGTAATGAAGTAAAGCAACCCGGGATGATTCAGAACATCTTTTTCGCTTATCGTTTTTTTTTCACCTTTTGTACATTAACATATAAAGGCGGATTTGATACACAATATAGCATAAATATAAAAAGTAACTACACAAATACACTTAATGAACATGATAATAGTTATATTATATATAAATAAATAAGGTAAATACAATTAGCTTATATATTATTAGAAGATTATTGACGTGAGTATATTTCTATAAGTTAGTCCAATGACTGCCGGTAAGGAAAACTCATCAACTTATCAGGCCAAGTTTTATTAACTCGCTTTTTACACGAAAGTATTACTGATTTTAAAAAGTAGTAGTGTTCCAGAGCAATACTATAATCTTGATAAATTCAATAATTACTCATTATTCGAAATTTTATTCTAAAAGCCAATTTAATTATTTCATATTACTTCAATCTTAACAAGATCTTTATTTACTTGACAAAGTATCATGTGCGTAATTTATTTTAATCTAGTCCGACAATGTATTATAATTTTATATCTAAACTTACATAGTCCTCGCTTGCAGTCCGTGCAGCGGTCACCACTACCACTGGTCACCGCACTATCGCGGAAACAAAAACTTAAACTACCCACTCTGTCGTTTTATTAATTTCTAAAGTCAAACTTTAAGAGAGCTGTTATATTTACAGCTTAAAGAGCTAACGTAAAGCGCTTATTATAATTTATATTTAATGTTTTTAGACAGCATCGCGTATTCCCTGACCAACAACTGTCGACACGCACGTATCGTACTCTCGTACTGCGCGGTCGTGTGAGGCGCGTGTGGGGCCGGGCACGGCGCGGCGATGTCCCGGGCGCGCCGAGCAGGACTGCCGCGCGGCGCCGTCGACGCGCCGCAGGACGCCGCGGCTAGCGGCTCCTCGCGCGCTCTTCATCACTAGGAAGCTTAGCGCTCTCTGTTAATTAAAATCGATCCGTGATTTTAATCAAATTTATACTCATATACCGAGACAATTTTGCACGAGACTATTTAGTCTATTTTGGCCTTTGTGGGGTGCACTTTTTGCTTCACATTTAGGGACATTGTAGAAGTATTAATACTAGATATGATGCCGAACATCTATTGTCTAATGGTGAGAAGCGTAGTAAGTAGAGTGTCATGTAGAGTTTATAATTCTAACTTCTTGCTGGTATTGTTTATGTCCAATCGTGGCGTTTTGTCTTATCATTCAGGGAAACGCTATCATCTATCCATGTGTACATAGTTCAGGACAAGATGCGAGCGACAGACATCCGCTTTATATGAATCATCACAGTGGTAACTTGAATGGCTTATAGCAGATGTCAGCTTTGTTAATAGCAAACTCAAAGATGTGTAGATTGTACTATTGTATACAGACTGGGACAACACGTAGCGTCGACATTGCCGGCTTCGAAGGCACCGCCGACGACAAGCCGACATTCCAAAAAGCCTTAATTTATTCTATGTACTAAGAAACATTATGTTTATTATGTGAATAAGTTTTACCGGGATATTTTCCCGAGATAAAAAGTAGCCTTTAGCACTAGAGAATAAAGTAAAGTAGTTCCGACATTATCACGTTCAAACAAACAAACTCTTCAGCTTTATTTAATATAACTTCTCCCGTTTTCCCAACATTTCCCTTCACTGCTCTGCTCCTATTAATTGTAGCGTGATGAAAAGTATACTATAACCAGCACAGGAGTATGACAAATAATTGTACCAAGTTTCGTTAAAATCCGTCGAGTAGTTTTTGTTTCTATAACGGTTATACAGACAGACAGACAGACAGACAGACAGACAGACAGACAGACAGACAGACGGACAGACAGACAGACAGACAGACAAAAATGTTACTAATTGCATTTTTGGCATCAGTATTGATCCCTAATCACCCCCTGATAGTTATTTTGGAAATATATTTCATGTACAGAATTGACCTCTCTACAGATTTATTATAAGTATAGATAGATAGCTTTTACCCGTGACTTCGCCCGCGTGAAACAGTTTTCCGTTATAAAAGTCAAGCTATATATTTTCCTGGGATAAAAAGTAGTTTATGTTCTTCCCAGGGTCTAAAACTACTTCCATACCAAAATTTATTTAAATCAATTAGGTAGTTTTTGGATTTATCGCGTTCAGTCAGGCAGACAGATGCGGCGGGGGACTTTGCTTTATATTTTTTAGAACTTTTTAAAAGGAACAATTCCGTCATACGTGATTGTTGCATAGCTTTAATCGTTTACGCAGCGCACGCACCGGAAGCTCTCAAAAGTAATACATTTCCCGTTTTTGCAATATAATTAATTACTGCTCCGCTTCTATTGGCCATAGCATAATGGAATATCTAGACTTCCTTGATAAATGTGATATCTCACACTAAAAGATTCATTCAGTTTGGTCCAGTAGTTCCTGAGATTAGCGCCTTCAAACAAACAAACCCTTCAGCTCTATATAATAGTATAGATAGATTTATTTGTCTCCTATTCACCATCCACGTACAATGTACATGCGAACGCTAATTAAATTTCTAGTTGACAATATAAATGTGTGTTCAGTACCGATTGGAAATATGCATAATTTGTTTACGTTTGCATTCATACCCTATAATCTATATCATGTTGAGATATTAGACCTCTAGCCCAATGATACGAAGACGTCAAAAAAGTTGGAACCGCACTATCATGATTACACTTGTGTGCTAGTACCAAATTTTTTAATAATCAATAACACTTCAAATTTTGATTTGCTTAATTTGTGTAAAACATATAGTATTTTTAAAAACTCCCTCGTCATTTGCTGTCATTGCCGATAGCTTACTCTTGATACTCTCTTCTTGGGCTAGAGTGTGTTGTACCTCTGCCTACCGCGTGACCCAAGCGTGAGTTAGTTTGATTGGTTGGCTGTGGTCACGTGCCGCGTTGCTCCCAGCGCGCGCCGCCGCCGCACGCGAGCGTTGATTACATTTCTACTGTGAGGTTATTGGAAACGTGCTACCGACACTGAATGCTTATAGAATCGAAAATTAAACATACTTTTCACTCATTTCAAGTTATGAATCTTTCCATGATTCACAGCTCCCTAATAATATACACATCACCCCTTTATCCCTGAAAGGGTAAACAGAGTTGCAAACAAGCAACCCAATTTCCGCCATGTGTGCTTCGATCCATTATGTGCCATGGGGCAAGCCTATCGCTATATCAGGCACTGATTTCATACGCTTGAATGATACTAAACAGAAAAACTCTATATCATTTAGCCCGACCCGGGGATCGAACCCGAGACCTCAGCACTACAGTTGTACCAAAATACAACTACGTCGCCAAAGCAGTCACAAACATTCGCATTTAAAATATTTATAAGATGAGACGAGAAGTACATGATTTGACTCATATGTAAGCTAACAACCAAACTGCTAAGCAAGCTATCACACGTCTCATCCCACCGACAAATCCAGCGCAGCGCCGACCCGCAGCGGCTTACGATCCGTACAGCCGGCATCCGGGAAACGCACGCTGTTACCATAGATCCTAGAGTAAGTGGTAAAGCCGCGTTGCAGCCACTGCTACAAATGACTAGGCTTCGTGATAAACCTCACAGGAGTATCGCTGCGCTTGCATTTCATGCGGCATTAACGGATAGGGAGTATTAAAATCCTTATTTCTTCTCTTAAAAGGAAACACAATTGGTGTATTACTTTTTTAAAATAACGTAATTCTTTAACATTATGCGTATTTTTTATCTGTGATAACTACTTACTAAGAGAATATAATCCATTGCCATGACAGCGCCTGCTATAAAATAAGGAGTGAGACCAAATGTAGACCAACATTAGGTATACAATACCACGGAAGCGACAGAAGACTATTTTAACCTGAACTAAAAGATGGATTTTAATTAAATATCGACAATAAAACACGAATAATAACATCAAACAAGTCGTACATCGACTCGTATTAATATTCATCGTTTTACATTAATTCGTATGTGTGTGTGTGTGTGTGTGTGTTGAAGCCACAGATTACTTCCATATTGCAGCCGACCGAGCGTGTCTCCACTGTCGGATCGTAATCCGATACATTCGATATGTTTACACTCGAACCAATTGTGATCGGTTTGGATGCTTCAATATCATAACCACTATTCGTTACATAAACAAATTTACATTTATTCCAAATATTATATTATTTGTCCCCAACTGTTAATCTAGGTCATGGTGTGCTGAATTTCATTTGTTTTGCATTAACTTATAACATACGACCAAACATTTAAACCTATAATAATCATCTCCAGGAAGGCATTTATATATATATTATGGGTTTTGTTCGCAGCGTCACCCGCGTGAAATATTCCGATATAAAAGTTCCGCTTTATATTTTCCCGCCATTCAAAGTAATATACACTCAGAAGTAATGTACCTTCTTGTTAGTGAAAAAGAAATCAAAATCTATTTAGTAGTTCCTGAGATTAACGCATTCAAATAATCTGTTCAGCGTTATGTATTAATATAAATTAGTAAAATAATATTATGTACGTATATATAGGAATTTATGGCGTCTTATTAACGCTAAAGTAAATTTTCACAGACAGTAATGCCGCCTCCAGGGTGGAATAACTGCAAGCCGTGCAACCGCAATTAGAATCAGAGCTGTTTGCGGCACAAAAGAGGTGTGACGTCACGTGAGGCGTGAGCTCATGTCCTCGCTGACGTCACAGTTCCTTTGTTACCGAGGCGAGTCCGCTTCAACAGAAGCCTCTGACGTGCTGATATAGACTAAAATATACACAAAATTTAGTCATTTTAAGAAAATATTATAGTTAGGCCCTAACTACTATTTACTATGTTACTTCGTCTCATTAAACGCTAGCCATCAAATATAATAGAGGCTGACCACATTCAAAAGTCATAATTAATCCTAAATAAATGATAAACAAGAGAATACAGTCACCATTAACTTTGTAATGCGTTTACTAAGAAGCGAATAGAATTGAATTTGAACCTGAGGCAGGGCCTTTGTAGGACGTGGTTAATTTTTAAAAAGTAACAGCTTCGACAATTTTTTAATTTAATTATTTTTTAAGAACTCGAAAATTAACAATAATTACTGACAAGCAGAGGTGTCTGCGCATTATGGTTGAATGACAATGGGACGCGTTACTTAGAGATACGAGATGAAATGTGCTTTCCAATTCATAGTTCTGTGTGGTTTTGCTATTGTTTGTAGGCAGTCATGACGCTTGACATCAGACGAGCGAATACTCATTCAGTTGGATTAAAAAATGTTGTTAGATAGAGCTTGGCAACAGATGAAAAATGGCGATGGTCATGTGTTGCGATAATTAATGCATAGCCATACCAGTCATCATGACATGATGGAATAGAAAATAATTACCTCACTTTTATGAAGCCGTGAAAAATCAATCAAATTCTATAATACACAATGATCATATTATTTGTATAAAAACCGACAGAAGTTATAGATCAATATTTAGTAATTATTATCTTCCATAACTATAAACTAAAGTTCACATTGTTATTTGCATGACAGAAGTATACTATATCAAATGGAGATTCATGGTGGGTAACAGAGAACAATATCTTCCACATTTCTTAAGTCGTTTCGGTGAGATATTTCTTCAAACATAATTTTATATCTACGGTACACTAGCAACCAAATTAAACCAATTAAACTAATAAATAGTTATTAATGTTATTTTTATAAAACTGACCATTACTCCTCGCTTTAGTGATTAAATATAACTCTTCCATTACCTAACTAAAATAAAGATCTAGATACTAGCTCGAGTCGTATGTTCTGCTCATAATCAGTCTGATGTATATCGAACTATAAAATAAACGATAAATATTTAGTCGTAAACTGAAGTCGTATAGTAAACAATGGAACAATTTGCAATAGAGTTTATTTAATAGTTAATATTTAACAAGGTTAATTATTACAAGATAGTCCGTAAACAGTTAATCACATTAGTTCTACGATGTAGAGTTGAACTGTGATAACAAGGAAATATATCATACTAACTTTTGCCGCGGGTCCGCCCGCGTGAAGAAAATAGCTTATGTCTTTCCCAGGATTTCAAACGATCTCTATACCAAATTTTATTGAAATAGGTTCAATAGCTCAGCTCTGAAAGCGTAACAGACTTACTTTCTTATTTGTAATATAAGTATGAATTATATTAAGTGAGTTTAGAGAAACTTCGTGTTATAAGATATTTTTATGAACAAATACCTTATTTTCGGAAACTCTAGCGATGGTCATTTCTAGTCATCTCCTCGCACGCTTGCATCGGAATTTGGATGATGTCATTCTTTGTCTTTAATGAATCCATTTTGAACCGATTTTACAAAATGATACTTTATTTATATAAGTAGATCTTTATATCTTGTGCATTCTTTACTTACAATTTTAGTAATAAACCTTTTTAATATAAGTTTAATAATGATTTTACTATGACTGTTGTCATGGCCGCACAAACGCTTTATCTCTTTCTACAGAGTTGTAAATTAGTGAGACAGTGGCTCGATCTATTGTCTATGTTTACAACTGTGACTGAACTACACACGCTTCTTGCTGTAGTTGAATTATTGACGTCATATAACAACTCCCGCGCTGAGCTTGTTGCATATTGCATAATGCATATTCACACTTTCCTTAGGGATTATCTTACACCGCATCCAGTAAACTATAAAATAAATTAATTCCTATACAGACAATAATGTCTTTGATTAATATGCATACATATCCTTGATATTAAATTATTTCTTCCGTACGTTATGGTAATAGTTATTTGATTACGCTAGGTACTCTTAAGTTTATAATTTTCTGTTTTATAGATCAGGCATAATTCAACATTGTTGCTATTTTATGTCAACTAAAGTGAGTAGATGACCTTAAAATGACTAATTAACATTACATTGACCATTCCCATAAACCTGTCCTGAGACATTGTTTGTGTTTATAAGCAAATTAAGACATTACATCCGATCATCGACTTGTTCTCTAGGTGTGCTCTGATTAACAACTAGAATTGGACTTACCATTTACTACAGCATATTTTATTGTAACATATGGACAAAAGGATGTACTAGGTACCTACCAAAAGATAGTTACACATAGGGTAGTTTATGCTCAGAACTGGCCACATGGCATCCATATGAGTTACGAAAACAACAGGTACTTATTAACGCTCGCCGAACTCGTATGCAGGTAAACTATTCCACAGTTAATGGTACCGCAAAAGTATGAGTTGCTGAACAAGTAAGTATTTCTTATGTTTACGCGAATGTTACACATTAAAATTAAACTATTTTTCGGATTTTATCGCGGTTTTAATGTTTTAGTTTTCTCCCGACGAACCACCACGATGCACGCAAAGTCTTCGAAACATCGTCGAAATACGATTTTTTTTTTAATTTGACAGTATTTTTTTGTTATAAAACAACCATCGTCAGTCATAGACTTGTCATTATCCTTATTGGTAGTGATGGTATAGGTCTCCTTGTGCGGTGGCTGGTGTCTAGTTCCGCTTGGGTACATGCGCGTCCCGCAGCTGCGCGGCGAGCCAGGCCACGCCGTCCGCCAGCCCGGCGCCAGACAGCGCGCTCGACGCACACACGTGCCACGGACGGTCGCTGATCTTCTCCAGGCCCAGGGCTGCAACACCACATAGGATAGCTCATACAGTCCAATAATATGTCATGTAACATGGAGGAAGATAAGCAAGTCGTCAGTGGGTTAAGAGACCTCCATAAACTGTACTTTGTTTGGACCATAATTTAGATGTAGGTACAGAAATAAAGTCAAGCCATTATCGCCCACTGATTATATGGGTGTGTCTAATGCAGCCATTCGATTGAGCTAAGTAATATTGTTCGTTTTTTTAATCGCATTGGCCAACTTTATTTCGTTTATTGTAGCTAAAAGATAGCAAAAAACAAGTGTGCCATATGATGTCTAGAATTACCTAAGTAATTAAGGAGCTATCTAGATTATAAATATATAAATAATGAAGGAACTGTCTGGCTTTTATTGGCCAAAGATTTTTAGACCTACGAAAATCTCACTGAGATCATAAATACAACAGTTAAGCTGTTTCTTAGCTATGTGCAATACAATTCAATCCGGGTGACCCATGCACAATGTCGACAACTCCACATCTTGTTTCAGCCATGTATTCCACTATATTTATAATGTAGCTAACGCATTCCCGAGGGTACACAATTATACCCTGAGCAGGAAAATAAAAAATACTCACCGAGTTGTGATAAAATATGGAAGTAATTTCTTGTACTTTAAAACGAAAAAGCAAGGTGGCGCCGCCAAAATAAGTTTTATATTTCTCTGGTCACGCTATACTGTATTATATAGTAGAGTAGAGTTCACGCTCACCGGCAGCGACGTGCATGGGCGCGAGCGCGTGCGGCGCGTCGCTCTTGTTCGCGAACACGAGCAGCGGCGCGCGACGACCGAACATGTCCGGGTGAGCCAGCATCAGCTCCAGCTCCTCGCGCGCCACCACTGCACAGACATACATGCACACATATAACGCAATATTATAAGTAGAACAGAATGAATGTAGAAACTGTAATACATCAATCGTATCCTTTAATGCGGCTTATGTAAGCCCAGATCTATATGGCGACACTTATTCATATTACACCGAGTAACCAAATTCAACTTCAGCTCTGAGAGCTACTACTCAAAATATCGATGTGATGGTGAGTACATACCGAGCCGCAAGTGGTCAGCGGCGTCGACAACGAAGATGACGGCATGCGCAGCGCGGTAATGGCGCTCCCACAGCGCGCGGTGTCGCGGCGCGCCCGACACGTCCCACGCGCTGAATGACACGCCGCCGCCTTAACAACATACACGCTGCTTAGAGCCACATTTATACAAATTATTATTAGCAATAAATACAAAAATCGTACGCAACTATCGCTAAATGTGACTACTTCGGCGGCGTAGTTGTACTGCGTGCGCGGTATGACAGGGTTCTGTGGTCCTGGGCTTGCATTCCGGGTCGGGTAAATTGATATTTAGGTTTTTCTGCTCAGTATCAGCCCGAAGTCTGGAATTTGTGCCCGATATGCCGATAGGCTCGCCCCTATCACAACATGGGATGGAACACACTTGGCGAAAAGTGGGTGCCCTGATTGCGTCTCTGCGTCCCTTCAGGGATATCATCACTAATTAGTCTGTACCCGAGAGGACATCGACCACAGAACACCTGTCATGGTGGTTGGCTTCGGTAATTTAGGTTCCGGGGTAGACATACTCGTACATCCAAAAAGATACTTCAGCATATTTCTTGTGACTCAGGGGGCGCAGTGTAAAAGGCATAATTTATTTATAAGATACAGTTACAGACTACGGACAAAACAAGCGCAAGATGTATGTTTAAATTTAAATTTAAAATCAAAATAACTCTGAATCGATATCACAACTATACACAACAATTCAGTTTATTAAAACAGTAACAGCGCTCAGAAAATCGGTATGATCAGTAAGGGGGAAATAAATAAAATATTATCTTAAAACAAAATTAGGTAAAGGTTTTAATTAGGGATATATTCTAAAGAAGCAATTTCATGGTTCAAACAAACATTATTTTATGACTAGCATATTGTAATTCAAAACTATCATTATGTGATATTTGATTTGATTTGTGTGAGATATAGAGGTGACCATACGGGCGAGCATTATTTTGGAGTACATTATAAGACAGGAAATATTTCTAAAGGGTTTACTGGTGCGGAGGATAAATGACAGCATTCTGTAAGCTTTACTACATATCTATATTAGTGATCCCTGAAAGACAGCCTTGAGTCAAACAATACTCCAAGGACTCGGACTGTGTTCACTCGATTAAGATAAGATGAAATTTAATTATCAAATTAATGATACCCCATTAATTTGATAATGAAATTTAATAAATATATTATTAAAACGTGATTATTTTGCATTAATTTATATTTAGTTCCATATTATTTACTATTCCAATCAGAAATTACATTGATATCCCGCTGCTGGGCTACACACTGATCGTGATTGTGAACAACACTAAACACTTTGATGTCGTCCCCGTATACCAATCACTCGCTGTCAACCATGTACACCAATCATTCATAAAAAACTTATAAATTTGAGCCACGCCTGAGCTGGGTAAAAAGGACATAGAATCGTAACCATACAGCGTGACAGGTTAAGATCTGATTAAAACTTTGTAGATCCCCAAGAAACCCTAGGTAATTATTCTTGAGCAGTAATGATTCACGCGATCAAATGCTTCGATAAAGTCACTATAAAAAGAGTATACTTGTTTCTTACCATTAAAAGATTTGCATAAAGAATGGTGTAGAGGAGAAGGTTGATCTCCTAAAACTAAATACATGTATATACATAGGTTACTACTCATAACACTTTTGATATAGTTATATCAATTTCGATAGATCAGGCTTTCAATTAACTTAACAAACCAGCTCAGTACGGAAATGGGGAGATAGTTCGTGACATGTATTGTGGATCACCTACCTTATAGATAGGCATATACATATTTGATATTTTCCATAAAGAAGGAGAACTACTTCAAACAAATATATTTTTTTGAATATCACTGAAAGCGGTCCCACCAAAGCGGCAGCACAAAAACGAATGAAGATTGATGGTACATACATCACCTGATCCGGCATATTTTACTGACATGATTGTTTTTTTAAACCATTTATGAATTTCATTATAATGTACTCCAGGTTGTGCCGTCATACTGTCTAGTCCAGTACTGTCACTTTTCCAAGGTAAGAAAAGATCCCACGTAAGACATCAGCGGTAACAACGAGAGATGTTGAGCCGCTGTACGATCGCCAGAATGGTTATCTGTCACTCAATCCGTGGAATTGTAATGTTTTCACTATCTAGGTGTTACTTGCAGAAGCGTGTGACATACTCTGGAACCGGTCCTGCTGGTGCGAGACGGTGGGCATGACGTGTTGCGCGCGCAGCTCGGGCGGGCGCAGCGCGTTGAGCATGGTGCTCTTGCCGCTGTTGTCGAGCCCCAGCACCAGCACGGTCAGCTCGGCGCGCCCGCCGCCCAGCCACGCCGACAGCTTGTCCAGCAGACCCATCGCGCTCCACCTCAACACTAACACCATCATATTTTTTAAGGGGACATAATTAGGTACTTATACTTGCTGGTGTTGTATCCACCCGGATAGCGCCCATCGTACGCGAGGTGCTAAACCTACCATAAACCACGTACGTAGGTCGCGTTCTAGAATCAATCTGCGTACATCCTTTTTCAAAGATGTCAGTCGACACTATCTAGACTAGACCGTACTCCACTTACAATAAGGTGCAGTGAGGTCACTTTCCTGCGTCCGTCTCTAACAAAAATTTACTGCGTTGATGGCCTACATTAAAGTGTGGTCGGTATGACTAACGCTCTATGTTCTTGGATTCGAATCCCAGATCGACAAAGTGATGTTGAGTTTTATTGATCGGTGTAGAGTTGGCTGTGTATGGGAGTCGCAACTCTAGCTATAATGAAACTCCAAAGATGACACTGAATATATTATGTATTTCAAAACTCCAGAGTACGTTTAATACACAGAGGCGTACTTAGATGGTAATAGTAACAAATCGTAAGACGTACTAATTAAACAAAGACGCGCGGTGCTTTTATACGGGAGGTATGGTGTGACACAGCGTTCTCGCACAACTACGCACGTGCACTTACATAGCTGCGCAAGTGTGTGTGTCCCAACAATCGGTATCAGCCCGAAACTGAGTCTGGAATTTGTGCCCGATATGGTAACAAAGGCTCCTAGTTAAATATCTATTCTGGTGACGTGGGGTGGGAGTGAGTAACGGCTTGAATGTAGTAATAGTGTATTTATTCATTTCATAATTAAATCAATGTTGAAAACAATGTGCATTATAATCGGGTGTTGCACCGATCATGTCAGTTCTTATCACAACAGTAAAATTGATATAGGTTTTGCCGAGACTGCGGCACCGCCTCAGCCGTAATGAACCATTCGTGGAGTTGTTGGCTACAGACGACTCCGTCACTCTGTGGTTTTGAGGTTATACTCACCGCAGACACTGGATTCACATCGCACAATGTGACGAACACGGTAACACACTCAGCGATGGAATGTTCATATAAGATGCTTTCAACTAAAGTACGCTTAAGGTACTGCGTTACTCTGTACTACATATAATACGTTTATTAAGTTTACGTATGCACTTATATTGTAAAGGATTTACTTTGTTTCCGACTCGTGGTACAGTGGCGCGTTGCCATGGCAACCAGATAGCAAACATACTGCCAAAGTTGTACTGTATTTACCAAGCAACAAGGCTACATGTTGCACAACACGGGGCGTAGTGCTGTGTTATGCACAGCTTTGTGATTCAATGTTGAATGATGTTGACTATTGCTACTCTTTATGAGACGTGACGCGTCAGGCGAGCAGCTAGCTCACCTCGGCATTAAGTTATGTAAAAAGTCGAGCGCGGTTGGTTACGGCAAATTCCCCACAAATCAAAGCACAATGGAAGTATGAATCAGGCGTTTTTACTGCCACCTCACAAGCTATTGATGTAGTTGCGTAATGTGTTTTCCCAGTAGAAGATTCTTGAATAGCCATAAACCAATTAATGGTAGGTTACTGGCGGATAACTCTCACTAGTAGACATTTATGCCTAATAAAATGTCGGGGAAGAAAATTGTTTTTTAAAGAAATTACTCATAAATCTTTGCATATTCCAGCCAGTAACTCGTGCCGTTTGTTCGTGGAGGGGCATTAAATATAACAGGATAGACAAAGATGTCGCTAGTGTACACGACATTCGTCTTATTTCTTTCGGCCCATTGTAGGATGGTTCGTTATATAGCTTGGTATCTTTTCTTATAGCTGTAGATATTTGTTTGGGTGTTACATCGGAGCGATATATTTCATGTATATTTATCTAAGGTTCGGTGATGACATAAAATAAAAAACGTACATAACATAACACTTTTATCATCACACTTTAGTACAAATTGTCTCTTTACAACACTGTATAGTCTGTTCACTGCGTGCGTGCGCGCGGCAGGGGCAGGCAGCGCACAACCCGCAGTACACGGCCGACAGGCGGCGCGCGCGCGTCTCGGGCAGCGCCCGCCAGCAGCGCCGGCGCCAGCCCCGCCACCGACGTCACCCAGGCGAACCCCACCACCTCCAACGCATTCGCCACGCATCCGCCCGCTGTCACCAGCGCCGTCGCGCACCCGCGATACTGTACACAACATGTTAGAAACTACTTACTTTCTCGAAGGATTTAATTATTTATGTAAAAATATCGTACAATTTGGAAATTCAACCTAATTCTCTCGGTTCTATCTTTACAAACAACAAAATATAGTGATAGTGGCCATTTGCGTCCTGCCAAGCGTCAGTATACCATTTAGATTTATCGTAATTTTACGTTCTCAATACTTAGTCGAGTGTCGACGCGGAGCAAGACTGAGATTAGGAGCAATAACATGCACATAGGAATAATATTACAATGCACTGAAATATAGCTTATGGTTTGACTGTTTGTCACTTTAGAACCTTACAAATATAAGTAGTGGCCATATGGCCCACGGGTGCGCCGTCACCTGATAGTCGAAGAGGTCCGCAAGCAGCGCGTATGGCGCGAGCTGCAGGCCGACAGAGTCCGCAGCCACAGCGACCGCCAGCGCCGCGCCCACCACCGCACCGCCCGCGCCCCACCGCGCCGCACCCGCGCCTGCCGCCAGCGCCGCGCCTGTCACTACCGCCGCCCAAACCAGCAGCCGCTGCGTTCACAAGCAATAAATTATTTGAACACTCTTAAAAATTCGACTCATTAAATTACTGGGATTTAAATTCCCTTAATTCGTGAGATCTAAGTCCTTACCCTACGTCCAACTTTCTCGACGAGATAGAGCGCGAAAGTGGAGGCAACGAGTTGCACCGCGCCGAGCAGCACGGCGTGCCCCGCCGGCGACGCGAGCGCTCCCGCCACTCCCCCGGCCTCGGGCACCGGTGTGGTGGGCGGTGTGGTCAGCGAGCCCGTCCCCGTCGCGCGCCAGCACGAACACGCGCTCTGCGAACTGCAGCAGCGTCAGTACGCCGCACATCTCCTGGCCCACCACGCACACCGCTGCGATGATGAACGCGCGCCGACGGCACCGGTCACGGACTGAATACATAGCATACAAATTATTTGCAAGAGCATCCATCATCTCATATTTTAATATGTTTTAGCCTCGGCTCAACCAATTTACATTTTACGAAAAGGAAAACTTATTTCTTGAGTTTAAACTTTAAACGTTTGTAGTTCATAATGCTATAAATGTATGTGTGAACTGACGCATGTCCTTGGCGAGCTGGAACGGTGACTGCACGGGCGGGGCGGGTAGCGGCAGCGCCGCCAGCTCCGCGTCCAGCGCGGCGCTGTCGCGGGGCTCGCCGCGCAGCCACGCGAGAGACGTGCGCGCCTCCTGCACACCAAACACCAGACTTTGCAATAACAGAACCACTGTGCCACAGTTACAGACAGAACAAATTCTATTAACCCCTTCCTTTAAAGGGTAATCATGGGCCGCTCACCATCAAGTAACCGCTTCATTAAACGATTCCAAAGAGAGTTTATCTGTTAGGCGTATTTTTCTGTAAATAAGTTTGTCCTTCATACTTTCTGTATTGAGATATATATATTCCCTTGGTTCATACTCTGTGTACTCACTTCAGTGCTTCCATTGGCGGCAAGAAAGGCGGGCGACTCAGGCACCAAGAGGAACACGAAGCAGTGAGCCGCCGACAGCGCTGCGCAACACCACACCACTGTTCTAAACACACACACCACCATTACCACGCGCGTACGCTACGGGACGTACCCGGAGATTATGCAGAATAGGCTTGACTTAGGACTTCGCGACGAAAATGGGCTTAGCGGCGAACGGCGCGGCAAGCGACATGGCGGGCCAGTTCCGATGCTACTTATGGCTTAACCACGAAAAAGACGCTCGAGCGACACCGCAAGCGGTTTGGTGTCAGCAGCGACGAATGAGCGAGACAGATATACGAGGGAATAGGAGAGATACCGGATACAGGGCAGTGAGGGTAGCGCCGCTCACAGCTTATCCCGTTTTCGTGGCTTGGCCTTTACGCTGAGTAGCGATACCATTTTCCACTAAGTTATTATTGTTCTTAGTGGGGCATCCTTCCTTTTCCCCAATACATGTGATTCGCTCTTCGATACTGCTCGCCGCTCGGCACAATGCCAGCGATATCGTGGGATGCTCCATATTTTGCCTTACATTTGTTAGTGCCGATCGGCGCGTTGACGTCGTAGGCCAGACTGGCAATTTTGTGACGTGGCCCTAAGTTCAGTCTGAATTCAAATTAGGCTGACTTATTATGGTATTTAAAATTTTCGTATTTATAACGACTTAACGTAAAACAACTTAAACATCAAGCTTATATGTGAAGGCAGGCCATTAGATTATTCGTAGAAGTAATTATAATAATTAGAACATAGAGAGAAGTGCAGTGACCTGTGGTGCAGGCCAGCGGCCGCGGCCACGTACATGAGCAGGAAGCCGAGGTTGTGGGCTACGACCAGCGCCGCCACCGCCGCACCGCGCACCGACGCCTCGCACATCTGCCAACACGACAGGGAACAAATACATTACAGTTCGAGAAAGATTCAACGGAGCCGTAATGACTGCAAGGTGGATAGACGACTTGATAAAGGATGCAGGAACATGTTAGGTAGCCGCTTTTGAAATCTTTAAGGGATGCTTTTGTTTAGCAGTGGACTTCATGTGGCTAATGATAATGATGATGATGATGGTTGAGCGTCCATACCTCCTGCGCGAGCAGTGGCGCGACTGCCCACGCGCCGGCGCCGCCGATCCCCGCGGCCGCGCGCGCTACCACTATCCACCACCCACCGCCGCAGAGCGTCAGCGCCCAGCACACCTGCACATAAATATATACATATATAGGTAGTAATAACACCATGTTAAAACACACCCAAGACTCTCTAGAGTGCAGCGTTGCTTTTACCATCTTTAGAATAATACTTAATCATTGCGTGGTATATAACATGTATTTCCGTGTATAAGCTTACTTACGAGAAAGGCGACGGAAGTCCCGATGACGGCTACCTTCCTGCCAGCAGCGAGTGCGCGCGCGCTGAGCGGCACGCCGAGCAACGACGCCAGGAATGTGATCGCCGCGCCCACCACCACCTCGCTCCCCGCACCTTCCCCGTTCTCCCCGCTCTCCCCGCTCGCCAGCGACACCCAGCCCAGCGAGAGACCCGAAGACACAGTCGGCACATTTACTACAAAAAAAATATTTAAAACACATTTATATCGAACTAGCATTTGCACGAGGCTCTGCCGCGTAAAAATCTTGCCAAGATAAAGTCGAATCTAAATACTAAGCCTGATTATACTTAGGTAACTATTAATTACTAGCTCTTGGCTGCGACTCCCCCTAGTGTGAAAATAAAATTCCGAGATTTATATTTTCTTGGGAAAATAAAATAACATAATATGACACTCAGGAGTAATGTGGCTTAGTATTAGTCAAAAAAAATATTAAATGAGCGTTCCTGAGATTAGCGCGTTCAAACAAACAAATTCTTCGGATTTATTAATATATTATTATAGATTTCCTAGAACTTTTTAAGAAGAATATTTCCGCCATACATGATTGTTGCGTAATCTTAACCGTTTAAGCAACGCAGGCAACGGAAGCGCTCAAAAGTAATGCATTTTCACCGTTTATACAACATTTTTAATTTTCGCTCCGCTGCTATTGGTCATAGCGTGATATTATATAGCCTATAGCCTATCTCGATAAATGGGCTATCCAAAACTAACAGCATTTTTGAATTCGAACCAGTAGTTCCTGAGATTAGCCCGCCAGGCGTGAACCTGCTACAAACTGCCTTCTCGCACTGGAACTATTTTGACCTGTTTTTCTATATCACTGCATAAACCACAGCTATCTTATGTTATAATTTAGACTTTTTGATTATGTAACAAAACGCAAGCTTGCTCAGCCACTAATTGTCCTTTGGTATAGTATATACTTACTCCTCAATACTGACACAGAGAAGTGTGAAGTTTGCATAGAGTGTGTACTTACTGAGTAGCACTACAGCCGCCTGAATGCAGTAGCGGCGCGCGCGCATGTGCGCTGTGCGCATCGCCGACCACGACGCCACCGACAGCGCCGGCGCCGCCACTGTCATCGCACCGCAGCGACGCTCACGAGATGTCAACACTTATACGACACGGTACAGGTGACCTGAACTAGTTGTTACAGACGCCGCACAGCTATTTGGTAGGAAGTGACGATTTTCTGACTTGTCTTTTTTGGGAATTAATATAGTGTGAAAACCCACAATATTTTTTTTTGCGAATTAATAATTATTATTTAATTTCGTTTTCTTAGAAAATCTGTTATGTACTTAATATATAAAGTTTATGTAATCAGTTCTTCCCAAATAATAACAAGAAACAGATTATTTTTCTTTGTTTTAATGTAAATTTGTGATTTAATTTATTAATGGAGTTTGCAAATTCTTCTGAGCTTTCGTACCCGGCACGATAAACTTTAAGATTATTTACATATTATGTTCACAGTTTGATAAGAGGCGCGATAAGAGCATGTGGGCAAGTGATGTGCGTGTTCGCATGCGCTTGCTCCGAGCGCGAGTGTGCGCGGGTGCTGACTACTGGCGCCGGCAGCGGTGCGCGTGCTTATAAAGACTCTCGGAGCCCTGAGCTCCCTTATTCAATACACAGATTTGAAAGACCCTCGATTGTCCAGGGTGCGATATGATGAAGCGCTTAACGTTCGCCCTCTGTGATATCACACGAGGGAAATAAATAAGTATTCCAAGAAACGAGATATACATAAACTATATACTAGCCTTTCTCTAATTAAAAATCTAGCAACGCATCAACAACTACCCGTGTACCGGCTGATAAGATAGCCTGCAGCGGTGTTCACGGGTTTAAATAGGTACTTAAAAATATATATTGGGAACTAATGAATATTTTGTATACCTACACGATGTTTCACAATCAGTAGTTTATTCCACGATATTTTTTTTTGCCTGCACGGCAATATGACCCCACTCCCCTTGATGGTAAGTGGACTGGAATCATATAAATATTGACTGACAGAGATGTTCACCCCTCGACAGTCGATACAATTATGCCGGTCTGTTGGAACCGGATATACACAGGCTGATCCCAGACTGCGACACTTACATGGCCCACTATGGCGGGTTTTAACACCTTGTGTACGGCGGTCGCTATCCGGGCGGATATAAAATATATCCTACCACCAGCAGACAGTCAGTCCATTAATTGTATAAATAGACTCGCCACCTGAGGCCGATTTAATAACTCAATCTCACGTTTGAGTAAAATCTCAAATGGACATTTTATGTAGTGCCAGTTAATAAAGCTGTCATTCAAGCGCTTGTTCTCAACCGAGTCGGCGTTGTTACATAAACAAAAGTCAGATATCAATATTGTGACTTGAAATTACATTTCAGGTGATGTCAGTATGGGTTCAATAAATTGTGACTATCTGAAGACGTCGACTTTAGTTTGTTTTTTTTTATCGAAACATCAAGGTTTTAAAAACACCAATCGACAGAATAAATAAAATATTATATAACATCGAAATAAAACTTGTTTTTAGATTTTATCACGGTTTTTGTATTTAAATTTTATCTCGACTGACTTTAAAACGTTTCCCACTGACCTTAATATAATAATATTACGGGCCCTGTTCAGCAGTGGACATCCTGTGGCTGATGATGATGATGACGGGCCCTGTGACTGTTACACAAAAAAACACAACGATCTTTAGTTAGTTTTTTTATCACCAAGACAGCAATTTAATGTATAGATAGTTAATCATCATTTCGTCATTTTCCTTCAAGACACGGTTTTATGATGATTTTAATATTATGCGGCCATCAATGGTTCCGTTACCTTATGAAGACGTCTAGTTCATTTGACGTAAATCGCTACTACGATTATAGTTACTATCGCTTGTGTTTTTCTATATTACAATATCTGCTGTATGTATTACGTAATATGTTGAATGATTACAAAATGAATAACTTACAAAAAATCCGCGTTCAATTGTTATAGAGTTGAAAACGCGCATGCACTCGGTGCAGGCTACAGACAGATGCGATCATTGATGCATTGAAATGTAATCATTTAAAATTTATTCTAAAATTATTTGGCGTAATTTTATAATAGTGCGGTAAACTGGATAGTATACCTAGAGGTATTGTATTATAAGCCAAGCAATTATAATTTATAACTAACTACATTTTGCGCGCAGCTCCGCCGGGTTGAATGAGTTTTTCCGGTTATAAAAGTCCCGCTATATATTTTTCCGCATGAAAAGTAGGGCCTCAAACTATCTTTATAACTTTCATCGAAATCTGTTCGGTAGTTTTAGAGTTTATCGCGGTTACAATTCATAATAGTTCATAGTCTTGTCATGATTTTATTCTTAATTCTATAATATGCCAATTAAGAGATACTTGTGTGGGTTACGTGCTAGTAAATACATTTATATTAAGATTAGTCTACAATATATTTTAACATGTAACCTTTTGTTGTCCCTACAAATAAAAAAATATATAAAAAATTACACTGGTGTTGCCCACGACTCTTAGAGCAGTCGTAGGAGGAGACCTCTCGCTGCCGTCCGTGGTTTCTGCCATGGTTGGCGGCTGGAGGTCGTAGCGAGCAATGGCCTCCTTCTGCGAGTGCGTCATCTCGCGGAAAGAGAGTGCTAAGCGAGAGCGTGAGCAGATCGATCCCGCCCGCAGCCAGAGGAGAAGAAGTAGGCGCCGGGTAGATGAGTCGGGAGCATCGAGAGAATTCCGCCACTGCATCCCCTGCCTGTCGTAAGAGACGACTAATTGGGGCTTAGAGAGAGTCGCGCGTTAGAGAGAGTGGGGGGCTGATCACTCGACTACAGCGACTCTGAGACGACATTGCGGGTCTACTACCCGCATTCTCCCGATGTCGTAGACTTCAAAGGGATCCTTTAGCGTGTGGGGGCATCTTAGCCCCTCAATTAGAGAGGTGCCGCAATACGGTATCAGGAAGAGACGGTTCCGAGCAGCTATCTTAGTGCAACAAGACACCCTGAGGCCGTCCCGTATGCGCCGAAGAAGGCCACCGCGGATTTTGGTTGGTATGGCGGTGCAGGGTATACAGGGGTTAGGGACTCGGCCCAATACTCGCTCGGATGATGCTATACTCCTGAGCGTCGACATTGGGCGGTAACACCGGTGAAACCAACATAGCTATTCCACCCACCCTCTAAGTGTTGGTAGCACCAACGCTTTTTTCCCCGCGAAAAAATTAATAAAAAAAGTTGTGTTGCTCACGACTTGCGCACCTCAATGTCTTTACACTGTCATACTAAATTAAATAATGCGGGACGAGCTCCTCAACACAGAAGTGCCTCCTTTGGCTGATCTAAATGCGTGTAGCAGTTTCTGCGTTTACGGCTAAAAAACATAAAATAATCTTCAGAATTTTTCGCATTCAAAATATTAGTACCTTAGACAATCGATAATAAAATTACTTAAATCAATATAATTTAATTTACGTAGATTAATACGGGAGGGAGTCGCTACATACATTTTCATTAAATGTCGTACAATATCGGCATACACGTGAATCGTGATTATTAAGGAAATTCTAATATGAAATGTGTGTTTTCGAAAAACCAGAACATAATACTGTACGCGCATTCGCGGAGCATGCGGCGCATGCAAAGCGACGGCGACGCACACCTAACCGGCGACACTACGGCGCGGCTCAGCACCAGACTCAGGGTGTCGATACAGATACCTAACCGGCTCCCTCCACTCAATGGTAGATGAAATAAGTTTATCCTCAACTGTGACTGACTTGACGGTGCTGTTATATTGCGTAAACGATATTTATTTGCTTTGCTTTATTTAATTAAATTAACTGATTAACTTGCTGGTGAACATAACATAGCTGGTGAAATGTGGGTGTGACGCACCCCTGCCTAACTCCGAATACCAAACAAAACGAGATGCTATACTGTGGATACACTATTTTATGTACTTAAATATGTATTTGTACACTAGATTCGTCGACAAACAAGAGCTGATAAAAATATTTTTGGTAAGTCGACACTCGACATTATATTTGAATTCCCATATTATTTATTATAATTTACTTCCAGGTTCACTGCAGTTGCTTTGGTATGAAGACAAAATGTCAATTTAGCGCTAATAACTATATAATGCAATATGTATAATGTATACCGATTATCATTTTCCTATAATTTACATGCATTTTCATGCTACTTTCCAAACTAGCAATATTTATCACTTAATAAATCTTTCGGCCCTAACATAGTATTTCCTGGTTCCGCACCTGGTGCGACCACAACTTGTATATCAAAACGACATAAAGTAAAACAAAGCAGGAAAATATAATGGAAATACTTCTCACCATTTTCCTTTTTAGACGCACTTTAATACACTTTAAATATTTCCTCATAGTTTCCTATTTACTTTAAGAGTCAGACCTACCGTTATAAATATATTACTATGTATTACACGCGACTGTATCTAAAGATAAAAATATCAAGATTATTTATTTAGTTGGCACCATCCACTGACATTACAATCAAAATTAATACTATTTAACATGTATTTAAGGTTACATTCAATGACGTTTTACAAATAGACACGTCATACACTAACAAAATGGTACATAAAAACGGCGCACTATTTGCTATATTCACGTACCTGTACATATAATCACAAATTGGCTCGAAGAAGGAATAAAAAGATGCAGCACACATTCGTTAGAAAAGGATATATATACATCGACAGTTACGTAACAACGTTAGTGCCGCACGCTCATTGGCTGTTAAGTCGGGCAATTACCTTACTTTCGTCTTGCCAGTATTGAGCTCGGACAACGTATCTATGTAATAAAAACATCTTTGGTTACATTTACATTGTATGTCTAATAGCAGATGCACACTACATGACAGACCTCACCATATGTAAATTCAGGGTTTGATTTACACCTACTATGTGTGTACGTATCTAGTGCGTAGCTTCATCGTCACGACAAAAGCTATAATATTATATTTTATACTTTGAAATTCGTTTATCAATTACTGCATTTCATCTTCTTAGTCACATCCAAACAACTTCACAAACTTTCGCATATTTTATGATACCTACCTACCCAATAAATAAGCATAATATGGAAATGAAGCAGAAGGATTGAGGAAAGGAAGGAAGGAAGGATGTCAATCTGCAAATCTCTGGCCCACTAGGCTTGATGTGTGAAGGCATGACGGAATACACCTACGCAATGCATTTTCCGCCTCGGCCTAGATAATCGGTCGGCTACAATCAAAAAGTCAATTTAGATTCGTACTAATCAGTAACGGTGTAAGTGGCGGAGGTGATGGCGGTCACAACGACCACTCGCTTAGACGGCCAGAAAAAATATACAGAAAATGCCCGGTAGGCAACGGCTTGGGTGTGCCTCTGGCATTGCTTTAGTCCATGGTCGGCGGATGCTGCTTACCATCAAGCTGACCACTTGCACGGATATCTTAGAGACCTAAAAAAAAAGAAAAGTACTATGTACTACACTAATACGATACTCATGTTACCAATACGTAAATAAATAAGTACCGTTAACGGGAAATAGGTATTTTGTTGACGTTTCCATTTCTACGGGCTGGTCAACGCCGGATCGTAAGGCACGCTGAACCTACCATAACCGCTCAATCGCCTCCTACGAAGGTTGGGCAGTAGCAATAAGGCAATTTCTCTGTAAAACCAATAAAATTAATAAAAATTTACTTAATTTTTTTACATTTAATGACTCATTTAGTATTATTTTTTACTAAAAAAATGTGCATCGTTGGGCAAAAAACTAATTGGTAATAAATAAAAGGTTCGTCAAAAAAAGTCTTATATCTATAAAATTTATTTATATAAGTGTAAAATTTATTTATATAATCGGCCGCCTGGACGTCTGTAAATACGGCAACGACCATCACAACGTGTTAAACGGAACACGTTTCGTCATTAAAATGCTTAGGTCTCCTATGTAGTTGCCGAACCGAACCGACGTGATCTTTATATCTCTGTATCTGGTCGGAAATTTCTACACCAATTATAGCAGTCTTTAGTGATTAGGTCCTTACATAATATGAAATTGGCGTTTTGTATGGGACAAATACAAAGTCGATTTTTTTTATCTACGCACTTTTGCCATCTCATAGGGAGTTCATCGATCCCGTTACTAAAAAAACATGAGGGCAAGGATCCAGAAACTCTGAAACTATATCATATCGGAGTCGATTTTTTTTCCTTGTAAAATGTTATACAAATTACAGAAAAAGTGGTAATCTGTTTGAGCAAGGTCCGGGTACGGTGAATGTCGCAGATATTCCAATTGCATTGCAAATCCTCCAGTTTAGCGGTCGTCTGATGTGCAGTGTGTAGTTTAGCGTTGTCCTGAAACAGCAGTAGGTACATACCTTCGTACTAAGATACTACCTATCTAGTGTAAGTATTTATCAGATGTAAAGATCAGTGACCAATGAATAATGGCAGGTCGACAACCTTTTCATTTCCTCGCAAAGCGCATAGTTGTTTGTCTCTATCAGCACGCGTTACTCCAATCTGTTTGTTTCATTCTAACCTCAATTTATGCTAACTACGAACGTTAACGATAGTTCGAAATAAATGGAAACTGTTAGCACGGCGCGTCAGGGTAGACTTGGCAAATTTACAATATATAAAAATAATAAAATATCAGTCGTATAGTCCTGGCATAGGAGATATGGCTATGGATCGTCTGAAGAGTTGGTTGCGGGTATTGCTAGAGTTGGGTAGGACATGACATAAAAAAGAGTTTGTAAGAGTAGCCTCTTTTTAGCATTGAGCCGGTACAACGTCCTACTTCAAATGAGGCGAGGCGTAGTGAGGCTCGGCGCTTCAATGCGTATCTTACAGTATTTTGTAATGTTAACCCTCAAAATATTTCCCTCTCGCTCGCGACTCGAAACGCAGTAATGTAATGTCCATTGTAAAATAACGTCCTACTGTAATTTGTAGCATGCGGTTCTCTACCTCACTGTCCTCGTCCTACAGTTTACCAGAGACGAAGAATAAGTAACGCGACTGCCGCGTCATAAAATTTGAAGTAGTACAATATATAATTTTGAGCCACTCTTACATTTTGACGTTATGTCCCGGACAAATGTACCGCCTCTTGTATGTCGTACTCAACATTAGGTATTGCCAAACTTTGCCCATCTCTCTCCATTCATGGTAGTGCGTGTACATTCTTAAAGGTGTCTGCCCATCTTGTAGGTATTCCGTTGCGAGGACATTAACCTTCTACTCTTTCTGTAGAATGTTTCAAAAAGCTTTCATTTCGGATGATTGTGTTCATACATTTTAAACGTTCGTACTTGCATACTTAATTAATTGACGAAAATCTTTAGTTAATACTATAAATAATATAAAAGTAAATTGTTATGTTAGTTATTTTGGTTAAAACTGAGTTATTCCGAAAAATTTATTGGCTACCCTGCAAATTATTTGTCAGTGATTTCACAAGTTGCACTCTTGTCATTGTTCTGAGCCACACTGATCGCATTCAACTGTCAAATGCAACATGTTCGGAATTGGGAACGTAGTCTGACGTAGAAGTTTGCTATGGCATTGGGCAAAATATTTCGATAGGAAATCTAAATGGAGTTGATCACAATCAACAATTAAACACAATCAGTTACATCGTATTTACATTAGTGAAGTTATCTGGAACAGTGTCGTGGATAAAAGCCTTTGCGACTGGCGAGTGTAGTGATCAGTCATTACCGTGTCGAGATCCAAGGGCATCGGGCGAGCGTCGCTAGTGGCGAGTGCGGCAACATGTTGTCCCGCTGCGTGGTGTCGCAAGTGAAGCACAACTCCTACTTCCTGGTGGGTCTGTGCCTGGGCCTATGGGTGTCACTGGCGGTGATCCCCATGGAAGAGGAGCCGGGCGCATGTACGGTAGCGGCGGGAGCAAGCGGGGGCGCTGGCGCGGCGGCGGGCGCTCTCGGCGCGGTGGGTGGTACGCCCGAGGAGTTCGAGCCGCACCACGAGGAGAAACCACTGAGCGCCGGCGGGCAGGCGGCCGGCCGCAGTGTGCAACGCCCGCGTTACTATAGCACCGAGCTTGGCATGAGAGGTACACACATCATGTATCATGTTGTTTTACAAACAAAATCGATTCGCTTATTAGCAACGGTATGAAACACCTTTCCATTTGACAGGCTCCTTGCTGACGGGAGTGCTCAGCTCTGAGGAGGCTCTCAAAAATCAAGTCCCCGCACTGAACAGGACAGCTGCGCGCCTGCAGCCAGCACTTAAGTTCTTCATCACGGCCAGCGCCATGAGCTCAGTACCGGGGCTGGCCAATGTGGTTGGCTTCACAGACACCAGGGAGATGCTGAAGCCCTTTCATGCCCTTAAATATTTGGCAGACAACTATCTTGAGGAATATGACTTTTTCTTCCTTGTGTCGGACACTGCATTCATTAATGCTCGGCGCCTCACAGAGTTGGTGTCAAAGCTGTCAGTGAGCCAGGATGTGTATATGGGTGTGGTCGCTGAGGATGACAGCCATTATTGCACACTGGGTAAGCACACTGCATACATCATCACTTTATTAAACTACTCACAGACAGGTTGGAATTGCCATGCATTTTAAGATAGTCTTATTTTCATACTTCTTTTTTTAACCTGTCCTTCAATACACAATACCATTGATTTAACAATCTTAGCACAAATATGTAAACAAATGAATTTAAACTATACTGTGACTGAATAAAATAATATATTGTTATATACCATGCTACTGCAGAAGCTTAAGGTTATATTTAATTCATATGAAAAGTGAAATATTAGTTGTATGGCATATATTTACTGCATATTTTTTGTTACAAAGCAAACTAATACACTTGTATGCATGACTTGTTTTTATTCAGTATAAACAAAGAAAGTGTATTAAAAATATCTGCCAATTTCCATCAGATTATGCCTAATTATGAGTAATTGTTTATTATTAATTCTCACAATACATTTATATTATTAACATGCCATTATGTTATTGCCATGTAAAAAGTACTGTGTGGTGGAGCTTAAGGTTAAGATAATATAATTGCTTTAAAGTGAATGAATCATATTTTTTGTTTTTTTAATAAAGTACACACAAAGGCTTTTATATCTTACATTTATGAATCCTCTTTCAAATGCAGCTTTATGATATAGATGGAATAGTGTGAATTTCTTGTTTATAAAATACTTTAATCAAAAGCTGGTTGAAGCAGTAATGTATGTTGTTATTAGCTGGATGGAAGTACAGTAAAAGACTGTCCATGCATAAAACATTTACTACTTATATAATAAATTATTATTCTTCACAAACTGTGATAGTTTAATCATGTGAATAGTCATTTAGGTGCGAGACAAGTGGTCAATCTAGCTTTTATGATTATTCACAAATGCATAGGAAAAGTTAATTGTTATTATTTATTAATTATGGTTGTTAAAATTAATATCATATTCATAAAAACTATTGGAAATGTTTATCTAATAAGAGTGGTAGTGTATTGCACCGCGGTAATATCATAGTCTAATGTATGAATTGTATGATACTGCTTTATATATGTTAAATATGAAAGATTTTAGACTTACATGTTTTAAGTTAACTCATTCTTAAAATGGTTAAAGCATACTGTTAACAGGTTTGTGTTGTGACAGGTGATATTATCCATTGTCTCTTATTCATGTTTTTGGATATGATATAACAAACTTTTGCACTTAATAACATTTTAAATCACATGTAGTAATAACCCATAACTATTCCATTATACGCCAAAATGTATTTCCTAACTAGGCACTTGCGTGTGTGTGCAGATGGAGGTATCCTGCTGTCGAACTCTGTGCTGCGCGCGATCCACGGCGCGCTGGACTGGTGCGTGCGCAACTCGTACTCGCCGCACCACCACGAGAACATCGGGCGCTGCGTGCTGCACGCCGCGCACCTCTCGTGCGCGTCCTCGCTGCAGGCGCAGCGCTACACCGCGGCGCGCGCCACCGACGGCGCCGTGCCGCTCGGCGCCGCGCTCGCCGACGCCGTCACCGTGCACGCGCTGGACTCGCCGCAGCGCTTCTACCAGCTGCACGCGTACGTGTCGCGCGTGCACCTGGAGCGCGACGCGGCGGCCGTGCGGCGCCTGCGCGCCTTCGCGTGGCGCAACAGCGCGCGCCACCCGCCGCACTACCGCAACAGCACGTGGCCCGGCGGCCTGCGCGACGACCCCGGCCTGGCGCGGCCGCTGCCCGACAACCGGTTCGACCACCTGCGCTGGACGCCCTTCAACGCCTCGCACGCCTTCATGCCGGACGACCATCGGAACGTGGCGCCCATCACCGGCGCCTACAAGGACGCACTCGATGTAAGTGACATCGTGGGATGGGATTTACTACTAAGAGATTAAGCCGAAAACACAACATACTGTATAAATCTGTGCAGGTTCATTGCTTAGCTTAAAAACATCGATATATTTGAATAAAATAAAAAGAAAGAAGAAATTATACTTATTACGTGAACATCTCCAAATTTGAAGTCACTTTTAAATTCAATTATGTACATACCTACATGTTAAGTTTTCCTAATTTGGGCTTACATTATAGCTATAAACTAAAATACTTAAATTATTTTAATAGTACTGTTAAGTCTGCTGGGAAACGAAATAAATAAATAAACAAATTGATAAAACAAGCTGAAAATTTTATTAGAAATTATGGTATATGATTCGATTTATTATTGATTAATATCACTACATTATTTACGATTATTTATGTTATCGTCGCGTCTTTCTGTCTTCTTAAGTCTTGTAATGTAATGTATGTGTAGTTGGTGATGCGGCACGTGCGTGCGTGGGCGCTGCGGCGCTGGCCCGCCGCGCTGGACGTGCAGCTGGCCGAGGGCGCGTGGCGCTGGGAGCCGGCCGTGGCGCTGCGCTACCGCCTGCTGCTGCGGCTCACGGCGCGCGACGGCGGCGGCGTCACGCTCCGCGCCGCCGACGTCACGCGCGCGCTCGGCGCCGCGCGCCTCGTGCCCGTGCGCTACGTCACCGAGAGCGCGCGCGTCACGCTGCTCGTGCCGCTGCCGCGCACCGCCGCCGCCGCCGCCGACGCGCTGCAGTTCCTGCAGCGGTACGACGCCGTGTGCCTCGCCCAGGACAAGAACACCGCGCTGCTGGTGGTGGTCGTGCAAGGCGCGGACAACGCCACCGCCGCAGCCGACCCCACCAAGGAGGTGCGCGACGCGATCAAGGCGCTGGCGGCGCGCTACCCGGCCGCGCAGCTCGACGTGCTGGAGGCGGACGCGGAGGCGGACGGAGTCACGGCCGGCGAGGTGCAGGCGCACGCGAGCGCCGCCGCGCTGTCGCTCGCGCTCACGCGGGTGTCGCGCGATACGCTACTGCTACTCGCCGTGCCGCACATGGAGTTCAACCAGGACTTCCTTAACAGGGTCAGACGCTGGGTTATTTAAAGTTTTACTTTGAAAGTAACTTATTAGTATTTGGTGTCATTTTATTCAAAAATTACTTTTAAATGCAAGTAAATGATGGTTTTCATATCTCAGGTGCGCATGAACACAATCTCTGGTGAACAGTGGTACCTACCGGTGCCGTTTTCGCGCTACTCGCAATACGACCACCCGCGCTTCCTGACGCCCACGGGACAGAAGCCGCAGGTGAACACGGGCCGCTTCAATTTCCAGCACCACGACGTGCTCGCCTTCTACCGTAGCGACTACGACTCCGGTGGGTGGTCGCGGCCGACACCTGACGTGTTAACACTCGGAAGTACTGGTGACTACATTAGAGTTTGTGTGTCGCAGCGATGGCGCAGTGGACGGGCGCGTCGGACGCGTCGGCGGCGGAGAAGCTCGCGCGCGCCGCCCTGCGCTGCGTGCGCGCGCCCGAGCCCGGGCTCGTGCTGCAGCCGCGCCGCGCGCCGTGCGTGCGCCCCGCGACCCCGCCGGGCCCCCCGCGGGACCCCCCGCGCCCCCCGCCGGCGAGTGCGCGCGCGTGCTGCGTGCGGAGCGGTTCCTCACGCTGGACCTGGGCGCGCGACACTCGCTCGCGCAGCTGCTGCTGGAGGAGCAAGCCGAGCGCGACGGCTGACACACACACACACGCGCGCGCACACACACATGCGCACGCGCACTCACACGGCGCCGTGTTGACTCTTCGCTTAACTATACACTATACAGTTTCGAATGTTTATGCTGAAATAAACTCATGTAATCTACAACGTGTTTTCTTGTAACAATTAAGGTATTTATTGGCTATGAGCACCACAGCCGCGCCTCCGACCAGTCGCATGTCAAATAATGGCCTTCAATTGTATATAGTAATGCTTACCATCAAGCGACTAACTTGCTCACCATGACATTATGACCTCTGAGAGATCCTGTCCCGACAAATGTTACAAACATCCACATTTCGAAACTATCCATACCGGACACAAAATGTTTACTCTAAGCTAGTAGATGGATAGATATTCCGTAGCAGAAAAATCCAATACAACCAGAAGTATATTATTGTTACTACCCATACTACTTTTTAAATCATGAAATATACAGTAGCACAATATTGTTTGATATACAGATTAAATATTTACACAAACATTTAAGTATTACTTAATACATTATTATTCATAAATATGGATATTATATGCAATATTTTGTAACAAATAAAAATGTGCTAACAATATAATGTAACCCTACTAGAAAGAGATGACGCGGTCCTTCGCGTGTCCTCCGAGGGTCCTTCGGAACGGAATAGTGATGGTCGTAAACATTACAGCTTTCGAGTTATGAATATTTTTCTGAATTTTTAAGAATTTTTGACTTGAACAATTAAATGTTTTTTTGTTTAACGTAGAAGACTTATTCGAGATTTTTTTTTGTTGCAACAAAATTTTCATTAGTTGTACTTTTTTGCTACACACAATTAGATTCGTAACTTTAATGAAAATTATTAAAATGGTGTAAACTACTGTATTATCACTTAAATTTTCTACTTTAAATTTAAAATCTAAACAGGTGACTTCGTGGTTCTAATGTAGGTCAAAACTTCTCCAGACTCTCAACTTACATATTCATTAAAAAAAACATAGCCCTCCATGGGGGCTACTTTGGCTAAAATCAGACTTAAAAGACAGTGAGGTGGAAAATTCGTAAAATTTGCCATGAGATCACAATCATTTTTTAACCTCTCATCATTTCTAAGGTAAGTAGTTTGTTAACTAACCGAAAATGACTATGCAAGAAAGCAATGAGTTAAATATTTGGTATATTTATATGTTTAATGTAAGTTCAATTAATTTTGCATGATTCGTTCTCGCGGTTTAAGTTTTGTAAACGTGAGTGCAACTCTTTTACCTGCAATTACATTGTACAACTATACGAGTGAGTAAAACAATAAATACTGCCTGGTTTTTCATTATTTTGAGTCAATTTGGATACATTGATTCAAATTATCCAAAAACAAATAATTACTTATTTCTTAATCATAATATAATTATGATATTAAAAAAAGATTTTAAATAACATCAACTATAGTTTCCACATAATGCTTGCTTGGGCTCTTGCATTGAATTTTAATTCAAAATTTACAAATGATTCATTTGTAATATTAATTTGCAAAGGGATGTGACAAATTATAGTTATCGATAATGTTAAGAACATTATACATTTTATTTCAAATTCTGGATTTAGTTCTTGTTCTGAGCCGGTAGCGAATAAATAGGGCCAGTGATAGACAGGTGTGACGTCATTGAGCATGTAGATTAATTAATATTTAAACTCTCAGTTTGAAACCGTATATTTTGGTAATAAATTATAGTATTATTTAAATGTTGTTAATATACTCGTGATTTAGTCTGCATGAAATTCATTCAAATATAAGCAAAAATAAAAATATTACATACTGAATCCTCAGAAAATAAAACAGCTTTTATGAAAAATGAAATATATTTAGTTGAAACAAACAATCATAATACTCAAAGGCATCGCGTCGTGTCACACACACACACACACACGCGCCGCTGTGTGCACGCGCGGCGTCGGTGTGTGCGTGCGGCGCGACGCGGAACTTAAAACTAATGTCTTTTGTGGCGCGGCGTGACGTCACCCACCACCGCCGCTCTATAACAAATAGTATTCACTATACAGCTTGCAACGTTGTAAACAAACCGAGCTGCGCCTCGGAAATACTTTAAATTGTGTCATTTTCATGTAAATGTAATAATTAAATTGATCGTTGAGAATAAACCGCAACGAGTGCACGCGGACCACCGTTGCTGAACTAATACATGTAAAATGTTTGTTTACAGTGCAAGCTCTATTGAGAAGTACGGTACTATAAAACAGTTAGCCCAGTAAGTAAAAATATATGATCCATCTTTATAACAACAGCGAGGCTGGACACTACTCTATGTGACCGACACCGCGGCGACACGTGTGACGCGTCCGCCACACGCCGCCAACCGGCACACGCACACCGCCCGCACCGGAGCGTCCCCACTACCGACGGCGAGCTTCAGCTCACACTACATCATAGGAATGGGGTCAGCTGGCGGGCGATGAGTCTGCGTTTATCTTTAATGCGACTTAAATGCAACCGTTACAATACACGTGGAACGTGGAATAATTCATTTCATAGCAGAGCGGAGGGCCGGTGCGCCGGCGCAGCTTTGTGTCACACTTGTGACGCAACCCGCCGGCGGCCCACACCCGCCTCTCAATAAGGAATAAAATAACATTAAATTAATGAAAACTAAAATAATGCAAGTGTTGCCAGTTGTCGTATAAGTACCGCTGCGACGACTTTCGGCAACACGGCACGGACACGGCATGTTCACTCCGAATGCACTTCACCATTCTCCTTTGTGTCCTGCAAAGAACGTCGTTTTTTATAGTACACATAATATTTTTAGGGATACTATTCTAGTGGATCAATGGCACTGTACTGACCTGTTTGTTGGTGGGCGGTGGCGCCGCTGCCGGGGGTGACACTGGCGAGGGAGGGGCACACAGCGCCGTCCACTCGCCCTCCGGCTCGTACAGGCACTCCACACACGCGAGAAACTCCTTGCCGTCGAACCCGCCCACCGCGTACAGCACGTCGTGGAACACCGCCAGCCCCAGCCCCGCGCGGGCTCCGCCGCAGCGCCGGCCCGCCGCGCCACGTGTCGCCGCCCGCCTCCAGCCACTCCGTGCGCCGCAGCGACGCCGCGCCGTCCGACCCGCCCGCCGACACCAGCCGCCCGCGCCACACCGCGCCGCCCACCGACCGCCGCGCCGTCGGCAGCGCCGGAGCCCGCGCTCCACGCGCCGCCGCCACCGCCGCCGCCGTCCAGCCGCAGCGTCTCCGTCGACGACAGGCAGTGCCACGCGTCGCACCCGCCCAGCGCCCACAGCGCGCCGCCCCACAGCACCGCCGCGCACTGCGACCGCCCCGTGCTCAGCGGCGGCGCCTCCGACCACTGCTTGTCGCTCGGCGTGTAGCGCAGCACGCGCTTCAGATGCACGCCGCCCGTCCACCCGCCCACCACGTACAGCGCGCCGGCCGCCTCATCCGCCACCGCCGCCGCGTGCGACAGCGCCAGCGGCAGTCGCGTGCGCGTCGTCCACGCGCCGTCCTGCAGCGCGTCCACCGTGTCGAGCTCGGCGTGGCCGTCGCTGCCGCCAAGCACGTACACGGCGCCGCCGAGCACGGCCGCCGGGAACCGCGCGCGCGGGCCGCGCATGTCGGGTAACGCACTCCAAGTGTTGCTGGCCGGGTCGTACTGCTCGGCGGCACGCAGCACGCGTGCGCGGTCGTATCCGCCGCACACCACCAGCCGACCGTCGAGCGCGGCCACGCCGTGCGCGCACCGACCCGTGGCGAGCAGCGCGCGCCGCTCGCCCTTGTCCGGCTCCCCGTCGGAGTTGTGCAGCGCCCCGCGCGCGCCCCCCGCCGCGCCCGCGCCCACGTCGCGCCAGCACACGCGCGCCGCCGCCAGCCGGCCCCTCACCGCGAGCAGCGCGCCCGTGGCTCCGGCTCCAGCGGCCCGCGCGGCCAGCACGGCGCAGGCAGGGCGCGGCGCGCGAGCTCCGAGCTCGAGGCCGGGCAGTGGGCGCGGAGGGCGCGGCAGGTGCGCAGGCGCGGGCGGCGGGCGGCGCGCTCTCTCGGCCGCCTCGCGCCGGTACTCCTGCAGCTCGGGCGCGTCGCCGCGGGCGGCCGGCAGCTCGCCGCAGTCCCGCAGCACGCCGCGCTCGTTCACGTACAACAGGTGCACGCGCGAGCACAACTCCTCAAGCTGCCACAGGACACATGCGCCGTTCACGTACCATTCCAAAACTCAACAATACTAGTCTCTTTCAGTTATTCATCAGCAACTCGACAATCAACAAGCGAGGAATAAAAAACAAAAATGTGTTGAAATAAGAGAATCATTATGAAATAAAGGTTTTTATGAGATGTAGAGTATACTGACGTCATGTTGGGGCGCATGATCTCGCAGCCAGGCGAGCGCGGCATCGGCGACTGTATGCGGCGCGTCCTCCGCCCCGCCGGGCGCCGCCCCCACCCCGCTGCCAGCCCCCGCCCCACCCTCCCGTAACAACTCGATGCGCACCACCGGCAACGCCGCTAGCGCACCGCTCGAGCACACCGCCTCGAACTGCAACAAAGCGGCGCATGCGTTAAAGAGACGTACTTACGCCCGACAGAAGATCCTCCATCCACAATACTCACGTTTTGTGCTATGTAAGCATCGAGCTGCGCGATGTGTTCCGGCGCGAGGTCGGGCAGCGCGCGCACCTCGAGGCAGTCGTGCGGCGCGAGCCGGCGCAGCAACCGCTCGGCGAGCGGCGCGCGCACCAGCTCCACGCGCAGCCGCCACGCCGCGCGGTACAGCCGCCGCGCCGCCGCCGCGTCGCGCACGCGCGCGCGCCCCGTGTACGCGAACTCGACCAACTCGCGCAGCGCCTCCGGGTCCACGTCCTCGACGCGGTAGGCGGGCGGCGCGGGCGGGGCGGGGGGGCGCGGGCGCGGGCGGCGCCGGGGTCAGCGCCTCCAGCAGGTAGGGCGAGGCGGCCGCGAGCACGGCGCGGTGCGCGGGCACCTCCACGCCGCCCGCCACCAGCACGGCGTCGTAGTGCTGGCGCGACTTGCGCAGCGCGTTCAACGCACAGAGCGCGCGAGCCGGCGCCTCGCGGTCACACAGCGACAGCTCCTCCTCCAAAGCGCTGCCATCCTCGCCCTCGCTGTCCTCGTCGTGCCCTGCACATCAACACATCCGCCCGCCGTTAGCTCTTACTGTCTGATGTGTCTGTAGTGCAAGAGATGTGGGACGACTCCCGACTGTAGACCGATGATACTAGGATCGGTATTACTTCAATGTCAATTGGAGTGACTACTTTACTCATGACTCCATGAGTTGTACTCATAAAAGTCAATTTCAGTATTTTAAAAAACTAATCCCCTCAAGAATAAAGTACCTAACTTCTTAGCAGTACAATAAATTTACGAAATCTGATCAGAAGTTTCGCAGATGACTTCCTTATTCCTACATAAATGATACAACTCACTCAAGTTATCTATTTATAGGATTAGTAGGTATGACTGTCGTCTTTTTGTCAACATCAATCGTAATGACATAATAATTACTTAACAAATATTTATACTGCTCAAATATTTTCTCATAAGTCGTGAAGCAACTCTGGTTAACGCAACATTGTAATGTTATCAAGAGTCGAAACCAGCGCCGCACGCGCCATTATTATCTAAATTTAACGTCGAAGCTTCTTCACGCGTATAAATAAACAGCATTCAATGACTTCTCACACAACACCTCTGTGGTATGCTCTAAACACGTCGTCAAGCACCGCGCGTGAGGCATGTGCAGCGGCGCGGGGTGCGCGGCGCGTGCAGCGGCCGGCACAGGGGAGGGGGCAGGGTCGGTCGCGGCGTCGCTATCTCTATCGGCGCCTACAACTTAATTATTATTATCGGAGATAATCACTTTCAATGCCACCGCTCGACAAACGCGGCCTCGCGCCGCCGCAAAAACGTGCCGGCCTCGACTTAACCACCACCACAGGCCGTCGCACCGGTGGGGCTTCCGCGTGCGCAGCGACTACGTCTCAATACAGACAAGACAATCATAGACGGCGACACGTTTGGAGGGCACGGTGCGCAACTCTCGATATCATGGTGTCTATATGTTATAGACGAACCAGCTTTGTTTGTTGGACTCGGTATTAAGGCAGATTCCTAGAAACCTAATAAAAACAAATCTTATTTCCTTGTAGTAAAATTTTGCAGTTACTGTGGGTCATCTTCACATGCGATAACGGTCACTCACCATGAGCGGGCCTCATGTAATAGTGAGGCAGGCGCTCTATGCGTCAAGCCGACGTACCTACGCTCTGTACAATTACCCAATAGATGATTGACATCCGGCACAGAAACAGATCTACTCAGACAACACTTATAATATTATGGTTTTGGAATATATTATCCATTACCAAATACACCATATTCTAACAGACTCCAAAGGAGAGTTTGATGAGGATATCTGTTCATCCATTTTCGTTAGTTTAGTAATAATTTCCTATTGTCCAATTTAAATGATATTTTTTACATTAAATATTAATTATTTTCATTTTCAATTATTAGCGCAATATCAAAATGACTGTATATAGTTTAACAAGAAATCATTTAAACGCAAGCAATGTAATCTTCATTCCAAATCAGTGATTCTATTTAAAAAAATATCTTAAGAATAACTGAATTAACATATAAAAAAAGTCCATTACTGCCAAACATTGCAGATAATGTGTTTTTGATTATATTAATAAACTAGCTTTTGCTCGCGGCTTCGCCCGCGTGGATTTGGGTTTCAGGAGAAGGTGCTCAATTTGTCGGGATGTTTGATAATTTATGGTGGTATGCAGGTGGTCCGATTGTCCGGTCAGGGTCTGATGATGGGATCCTGGTGAAATCGAAGGAACTTTTAACCATTAAGGTTGCACACGAAATGACGGAAGCTTAAAAATGGAGTAACTTCAAGAACATTTTCCACCACTGCTATGCTCCTATTAATTGTAGCGTGATGAAAAGTATACCATAACCAGCTCAGGAGTATGAAAATAATTGTACCAAGTTAAGTTAAAATCCGTCGAGTAGTTTTTGTTTCTATAACGGTTATACAGACAGACAAAATTTTACTAATTGCATTTTGGCATCAGTATCGATCCCTAATCACCCCCAGTTATTTTGGAAATATATTTCATGTACAGAATTGACCTCTACAGATTTATTATAAGTATAGATATGCAAAAGTAGCTCAAAATTGTCCATAACGAAAACATGCATTTTAAAGTAAAACAAAGAAATAATATCGAAGCCGACCACTATTTAATGTACTATGTATTTTGAGACTATGCAATTTTGTCGCGTTCGCGATTCACTTTCACTTTTGTTGAGTTTCAGAACGCGACATTACATTATTATATTCTGTGCTCCAACGCACACTGCTTTAATTTGAACTTTATGCAGCAGTGAACTTTAAATTACAAATTGACTCTCCATTTTATTTAGAAAACGTTTGTTTGGGAAATAGAAAAATGCTGTTTTGAGGATTTTCCCGGTAATTATTCGAATTTTTCTCACCTTTTAAATCTTCCCTAGACCTCCACGAATAATTCAAGACCAAGATAAGATAAATCCGTTCAGCCGTTCTCGAGTTTTAGCGAGACTAACGAACAGCAATTGATTTTTATATATATAGATGGGAAATAGACTGTCCTCATCTATTTGAGAAGCTTAATATAGCCATGCCATGTACAAACAGCCATCTTCAAAACAAAATAACAAATTTTCAATATCAATATTTTCCTTCAAACACCATAGAATCCCGTTTATAACCTTTTTAACTTTTTATAATTCATGATATTTAATTTATATAACTTAAGTCACTCACAAACAATAATATAAAGTAATGGGGTGTATTTTTCAACCTAGAAAATGAAAATTTTTGTTCATGGAATTTGTAATTCTCACGAAGTAAGCATTTATGTCTATGTGACATATAAATTAAGACAACAAAAATAGATTTTTATAAGATATCGAAAAATATAATTATTACCTATAACCATCACACAACAAAGACGTGTGCTATTGATATTGACATAGCTATTGATTGACAAAATCCGTCCACTAGGAGCGATGCTAGGTTGGATTATAAAATGTATACATACAAACAAACATACACACATGCATAAGGTGTTAAAATCACTGCCCTTCTTCAAAGTCTAGTAACATAAATATAATTAAACAAACTTCATGAGAGATACAACTCTTCACTGAAGACTGTGGGACAGTGGGCTATATGCAACCATCAGAGGACATTTGTGATAAATTGAAAAGTGCTACAATGTAATGGGACATAAACAAAACTAGAACAGATGCTAAGTTTTCCTTTTATTACATTGTAATGACATCACCAACACACCACAACATTATCACAGATAAGCAGGTAGATACTCATCGGTATAATGCAGGTTTTTTATCTGTTTTTATTAATATCACATGCTTGTGTATTTCAGGTAATTTTAATAATAACACTTGATAACTATTCTTGATAAATATTAAAACAAAATATTAATCACAATAAATACAAATCCTGCTGAATACACAATTCTAATAATTTTCTCAAAATAAATGTGAGTGACATTCTACTTTTTGTTTTGTTGAACTGGCATTTGTTTTAGTAACTTTATCTTATTTATCAATAAAAAGTTTAAAAAAATTATTATTATAATTAATAAAATTGGTTACTATTAAATTTACATTATTAATTAATAAAAGTATAACATGAAACAAGGCTAGTTATACATATATTATTACACCGGCTCCACAATATATTATCATTGTCATAGCACCTGTTTATTCAAAAGTTTATTATTTGATGTGTAAAGTTTTGAAATCTATAAACTACTTATAGTACAAATGACAGCACTGGGCTTTAGTCACCATTGTATTAAGTGATAGTAAACTGGACCAATTGAAATCAATTGAGAGCTGACACTTCCCAGAAGTATTGTTGAGAGATTTGACAACTCAAAAGGTATTGATGCAGTAATGTATGTGTTAACACTTGTGCTGTCCATACTGCATGCTTGAGCAATATGATGTGGCCACCAGCTGTTCGCTACACTAGTCTAATGCCCCAACATGGTCTGTTTCAGTAACAGACAAATTGAACTTATGTCAGCATCTAATTCACAAGTCATCAGTCAATTACTCAAATACTAAACAATTATTCAAATTGTTTGTGTCCCCCATGAGTTAAAATGCCACACTTGCATGCCTACAGCTCCAACATCATGTGTTTACTGATGTCAGCGTTTTATACATGGAATGGCCATGGAATGCAACACGACACTACTCGCACTGCAGGCAGTTCCAATACCCATTGTCTTGCCAACCACTCACTGTCATGTGATATACACATACAACAAATATTGTAATGTAAATCGGAATGTCAAGTTATAACAACAAACAGAGCCGCGTACACCCGGCGCGTCCCCGGCTCGCTGGCGTGCGAGACGGAGCGCGCTGCGCCGGCTCACCGCTACTGTGACCGGTGTCACTGCGCGAGGAGTGAGGACTCACCGTCGCCGTTCCTGTAGTCGTCGCGCGGCTTCATGTCGGCCGCGTTCGTCCGCCTCGCGTATACTGCCAAGTGACGAATGTGCGCGACTCCGTGAGCCGTGAGGTCCGCGCGGGCGCCGCTACCGTCGCCGGCGTTCGGTGTCTCACTCGTGTCCCCTGCCGCCTGCCCCTGCGCGGAACTAACTAGATTACACCGGTGAACACGTGCTCGGGCCCCGCGAAGGCCGCGGCCCACGTCACATGCTCGCGTAAACAAACCCACCTGATGCGCCGCACCGCGACCGTTGCACTTGCACCTGCCACGCCACGCTCTTTATTGGATTTACGACATGACGGGCGCCGCCGCGGACTCACATCACAACGCTGGGTGGCACCGCCGAGTATCGGAACTACACCACAAACAACCGCAGTGCAGCGCGCAGCACCACCCGAAACTTGTTTTTATATTTTTTTGACAGATTCACTTTGACAAGAGACGAGGCCGCACAAGTTGATGTTGGTGACAGGTGTGTAGTCGATTATCGATAGTATCATAATCGATTTTCTGTACGCTGATCTACATCCATTAGCCAATATTACTTTACAGTTTGTCTTAGTTTGTATAATATATTTGTTTTGTTACCACCACACAACGCCATCTATTAAGGTAAAATATATTGTTCAATTTACTATATAAAATAGATACATAGGTAGTTACATACTTCATTCATCGCATCGATAGAACTTTGTCCGCGAAACCAAATTATTGGTTGATATTGGTCGCTTAGCATCGAATGAAGACATTTCAACGTTAATTTCCTAACTTATTATTTTACTTTACCTTTTGCTCGTGGATTCGCCCGCGTGAATAAGTTTTCCGGAATAAAAGGCTTTCTATATAATATTTTTCCGGCATAGAAAGTAGCCCATAACCTCCCCAGGGTTTTAAACTATATCCATACCAAATAATGTCATAAAAATCCGTTCAGTAGATTTTGTGAATATCGATAACATACAGCGAACAGAAAAGGGGACTTTGTTTTATAATAATATGTTTAATTAATGTGACGGTTATAGATAAAAAAAATTGTTAAATACAATAAAATATAATATTTAAGAATGGTTCATAATATATTCTGTAATTAATATTCTGAGTTCAATTACTCTTATTATTATCTACGATATAATCGATTTGTTTTTACTCTTCAAATAACAGTTATCATAATATTATTATACAGCAATAAGTATAAGTCGAAAGAACGGAAAGACATCGCGTCGATTGTGGTCTTGGTGAGGGTGGCGCGGGTAGGTGCAGGTGGGCGCGGAGCCGAGGGTGAATCGATAAGCGCGGCCGCGTGAGGGCGGGCAGAGGCGGGCGGCGGGTCGCGGGTCAGGGCCGGGCCGGCGCGGCACACGGGTCCGCGGCACTCGCGCCGCCGCACGGCTCCGCTCGGCGCCGCCAGCACCGCGCGCGACATGAACGGCGCCCGCCGCGCCGCGTTGCTGCTAGCGCTCGCCGCCGCCTTTTTGCCGCAGGCTAATCGTGTCGCGTTAGTATAATATGCACACTAAAATCTTTTACCTATACCCAGTTTCAAAGTACTTAAATTCAAATCAGCACCACCTAATTTTGGATATAACAATTTATTGTATAAAATTAACGTTACGTACGAAATAAACTTTCTCGATCGAAACAATGCATCGGTTAGCATCCAAATAGTTTGTGATATGAATATTTTATATGCCGATTTTAGTACCTCGTCTCGTGAAGAGATGAAATCTAATAAAATATTTTTACTGCACGAACATGTTTGTTATACCGAATAGTGGTCGGCTACATAATTCGTAAAGGATAACGTTTGACCCGCAGGGGCGGTGGCGGTGGCGGCATGTTTGGTGACGTCAATATATCTGCAATTTTGGATTCGTTTAGCATTAGTTACGACAAACGAGTGAGACCCAACTACGGAGGTTAGTACATACAAATCGACGCGAATCAATAAATATTCTACTCAAGTAGATAATATTGTATCGGAGACAAAGAAATAGAGCAGTAGGTAGGAATGGTGACGCGTAGTGCATTAACGTATAATTTGCAGGCCCGCCCGTGGAAGTGGGGGTGACTATGTACGTGCTCTCCATCAGCTCTCTGTCCGAAGTACAAATGGTATTGGCGAGCATTGTTCTGTGTGTAGCACACTGCAGCCCGCAGTTCACACCCAGTGTGCGTCTGTCAGCACGAGCACCCGTGCCTCGGTCCGCTCCGCTCCGCACTTACACCCAAGTGTGTCGCACTGCGAACACTCCCTCTAACAAGTCACCATGTTACGCGTGTCATTTGAGCGTCCAGTCAGTTCATGTTGTGTGCGTGTGTGTGTATGTGTGTGTGCGTGTGCGCGCGTGTTTGTGTATGTGTGAATGTGTGTGCGCGTGTGCACGCGAGGTGTGCGTGCTCGTCGCCGCAGTTGACGCGTGGGCTTGATTGCAGGTCCGCCGGTGGAGGTGGGCGTCACCATGTATGTGCTGTCGATCAGCTCCGTGTCGGAAGTGCTAATGGTACTCGTTCGTGGTCTACTCAGCTGACGCTTGTCTCGGCCGCCGAGCGCCGAGCGCCGCGGCAGCAGCCCCAGACGCGAGGCTGCGAGCATGTGCGCCTTGACGAGCGCTTTGTCCGCTCGTTCATTTGCTTTATAGTGTGTGCTAGATTATCGGTTAGCTATGAACGGGTAGGTCCGCGTGCCATTCATGTTTTCGTGGCACTCAACGTTGCGCCGCGACGCCGATGCACGACTCATCAGATCGAGTCGTACACCGCACTGTTCACTTAGCTATTTATTTTATTCGCAAAGTTAGTAATTCAGTGCGGTGATAGTAACTAAAGAGATCTCCACCCTAGAGCGCTGGGCACGCCGCGAGTGTGTCGCGACACACCCCCGCGCCCCTCGCCGCCTCACCTGACATCACGCACAGCGCCGCGCGCCCCGCGCTCCGGGTGTATGGCGACTTCTCGTAATCTGTAACTGTTACTGTATACCTAGTTAGCGAGCGCGCGAAGTTTGAACACTCACAGCACTCCACACTGTTTCTTTTAGAGATCACTGTTGTGTCACTGCATTCGTGCACATGATTTTGTTTATTTATTTTGTTCTAAATGTGCCAACCGATTGTAATATGTGTGTATGTTGTGTCCGTGTATAATAACTTAGTATTATCTCGTTCTTGTGTTGTACAAGGTACACGTATCACGTGAAAGGTAACGCGCGGCGCGCGGTGCGCCATCAGTGTTATGTTTGTTTTATGTTTTCAGGACTTCACGTTGGATTTTTACTTCAGACAGTTCTGGACAGACCCGAGGCTCGCTTACAAGAAACGCCCCGGAGTGGAGACTCTGTCCGTGGGGTCTGAGTTCATTAAGAACATCTGGGTGCCAGACACGTTCTTCGTGAATGAAAAGCAGTCGTATTTTCACATCGCGACCACCAGCAACGAGTTCATTCGTATCCACCACTCGGGCTCCATCACGAGGAGCATCAGGTGACGACTCTCGCATGTTGCGTAGTATGGCGGCGGCGGGCCGGAGGGCCGGCGCGGCCGCCCCCCGCTCCTCTGTAACCTGTGATCTGTTCTCGCGTGTCGCAGGCTCACGATAACCGCCTCGTGTCCGATGAACCTGCAGTACTTCCCCATGGACCGGCAGCTGTGCCACATCGAGATCGAGAGCTGTGAGTTGTACACTTGTTATCTGTCTAAAGCGCGCTCGCGCCCGACGTCGTGTTCTTTGTGTTTATAACTATCACCGATACCACCCGTCCTTCTCACTCTCTCACCCGAACACCCGTGCCCTCGTATGTATATGTATATTGTTATGCGTGCCCATGTCATGGTCTGTTGCCAAAACAGTCCTAATTATTGTTGTACTGATGGTATAACGCGAATAGTAAAATGGCACACGCGCGGGGCTTTACAGCGCACTAGACGGATCTCCGTCCGAGCATTCACACTTGACACGCAGCCGGGACCTGTCGCATTGCACCGGCACCCATAAATTTATTGTTAGACAATTATTGTGTACTCAACTAGTAAATGAAATCACTTATCACTGTAATGTGTTTATGTGTATGTATATGTATATGCGTAACCACGCGTGACGCGCGACAAGCGTCCGAATGTTTGGGTATCACACTACGAGCTCACCGTGGCTGAGCGTTCGCCGCCACCCCGGTGCGCCGACAGCTGGTGGGCAGCGCGTGCGACACACGCAGCGCCACACCGATGCCACACCGCGCCACGCGGCATGCGTCACGCGCCCGGGTCAAGGAGGCGGGCCGAGCGCACGCCACACGCCGCCCGCCGCGCGCACTCGCACCCCACTCTGTACTAGCGCTAGCGGTTCGCTTTGGTCACGCACCGTACCCGTAGCTTCCGTCCGCGCCGACACCCGCCGGACCCACCGGGCCCGCCGGCCTCGCCCCGTCTCCGTCACGGCCTCGCTTCAGTCACCGGCACCAGCCACCAGTAGACGCGTATTGCCGAGGCGTCGTCCGCCCGGCTCGGCCGGCGACGGCGCCCCGCACACTGTAAGTGATAGAGTTTTATGTGTTTGGCATGTGATCGAAGTCGGGTACACGATGAGGGACATTCTGTACGTTTGGAAGGACGGCGCGTCGAGCGTCGGCATGAGCAGCGAGGTGCAGCTGCCGCAGTTCCGCGTGCTCGGCCACCGGCAGCGCGCCACGGTCGTGACGCTGAGTACAGGTAACGCGCGACTCGCCCTGCCCCGGCCCCGCCTCCTTGACCCGTGCACCGGACGCGGCGTGCGACAGCGCGACACGCGACACGCGACGCGCGCTCCGCCCGACTCGCGCGCGCGCTTTGCCCCAAACCGCTGACACGACGCAAAGCCCTACGCGACGGGTGTGGGGCCGTTTAACTGACACTGTATCCGCTGCGCACAGTCGGCTACACGATGCGGGACATTCGCTACAAGTGGAACGAGGGGCCCAACTCTGTGGGCGTCTCCAACGAGGTGTCGCTGCCGCAGTTCAAGGTGCTCGGGCACAGACAGCGCGCGATGGAGATCTCGCTCACCACAGGTTCCACGACACCTCTTAATAGTCGCCACTTTCTCTTATATTTGTTTTCATTGCGTTTGCCATTCATTCCTTTGGTTTATCGACTGTATACCTAATTTTGAAGTCTACGTCATCGTTTACCAATTAATAATTATACCAACTATTCATTACTAAATAAATTAGTTTGTAGCACATCTCTTCTAAAATTTTCATGTATAGATGTTACTCTGGATATTTTTTTTTATTTTTATTGTTTTTCAGTCATGCTACCGATATAAACACCAATATCGTTCCGTAGTGCGTTTCCTCTATAGTGAGCATGGATATAGTATATACAGTGTTAAGTGTGCTCTGCTAATTGGCGACGCAATGATGCGCAAAATGTTGCAGGAAACTACTCGCGGCTGGCGTGCGAAATCCAGTTCGTGCGCTCGATGGGCTACTACCTGATACAGATATACATTCCGTCTGGTCTCATCGTGATCATATCGTGGGTGTCGTTCTGGCTGAACCGCAACGCGACGCCAGCGCGGGTGCAGCTCGGCGTCACCACCGTGCTCACCATGACCACGCTCATGTCCTCTACCAATGCCGCGCTGCCCAAGATCTCGTACGTCAAGTCGATAGATGTGTACCTCGGAACCTGTTTTGTAATGGTGTTCACCAGCTTGCTAGGTAAGTGGCATACCGCCTCCGTCCCTTTGCCCTCCGCACTACCGCAGAGACCGCTTATTAAACTCCTAAGTATGTAAATACTTTACAGAGTATGCCACCGTAGGATACATGTCTAAAAGAATTCAGATGAGGAAGCAACGGTTCGTGGCCATACAGAAGATCATGTCCGAAAAGAAGCTGCCCGTAGATTGCCCGCCGCCCTGGGACCCTCACACTCTCGCTAAAATGAGCACACTCAGCAGATGTCCCCCAGGACGACCTTCGGTATTTTATTCGTTTTTATTTTAATGTTTTGTATTAAACGATTTATTCTTCAGTATAAATCATAAAGGAAAATACATATTTCAGCAAGAGGTCCGGTACAAGGTTCGTGACCCTAAAGCACATTCGAAGGGCGGCACGTTAGAGAACACTATAAACAGAAGCAGAAGTGGCATTGAAGAAGAAAGCTTAGGAGCGCCCGCTCACCCTCTTCAGCCCGGCAAGGTACTGGCTGCATTACGGGTGGGAGCTGTTTCAGCAACGAGAGAAAGCTGAGCAACACACAATAACCGAACGTGTTTGTTTGCGCAGGATATCGGCAAATTCCTAGGCATGACGCCGTCGGACATCGACAAGTACTCGCGCATCGTGTTCCCGGTGTGCTTCGTGTGCTTCAACCTGATGTACTGGATCGTGTACCTGCACGTGTCCGACGTGGTGGCCGACGACCTCGTGCTGCTCGAGGACAAGTAGCCGCCGGCGCGGGACGCACTCCACGCCCTACTCTCACTCGTTCCCGCTCACACACTAAATTATTACTCTTGTAAACTATACACTTTTATACACATTTATCCGCCTCGATCACAATCTACTAGGGCCCCTCAGTAATTCAGCGTATTAAAAAATCAAAACACAAAATTATACAACGATAACCTCAGCATATTCTCTCCCCGCGATACCCCAGATGATTTGTTGCGACCGCCCCTTAACGACGCATCACTACGGCGTAACGTGTCCCGTCTCCGGTTAATTTGTAAGAACACTGCACAACACGCACGCGCACGCGCACTATTTATCAAACTTACGATCAAAGAACGACATACTAATGGACGTTGTTGGTTGGAATATAATTATTATGAGATTGTGATAGTTCCTGGATGGTTGTTAATATTTACGATGATACGATCCGGCAAAATTTAATTGCACCTACTTTGGCAATTGTAAAAAGTGACGACTTTGTATATACTCGAATTAATGATAGCAATAAAAGTTCTAAATATTGCTCTAGCATTATATTGTGGACTGTACGATTTCTAATTTAGGTAATAAAGTCTGATGCTCAAATGTATTCTTTTTATTTTATCATTAATATACTTAAATATGATTTCTAATAAATAATTATATGACAAGATTACTATTATTTATTATAAGCGGTGATAACCTAGTTGAGAGTGGAACGGACTGCCGAAACGAATTTTTGCAGGTTCAAAACCCTTGGTCACGCCCCTCTGACTTTTGAAAAGTTAATACCTAGACACATAACTTTGATTTATCGCTTACTTTAACGGTGAAGGAAAATGTCGTGACCGAACCCGCATACCTGGGAAAGTCATATAAGATTTATAATCCCTATCAGTAGTAGAAGCCTGTGCCCAACAGTGGAAGAGTATAATATAATAAAGGGCTGATAATTGATATTATTATGTGTTTGATAATAATGATATAAGGTGGAGACGACAATACGAACTTAACATCTACTTTGTACATATATCTGCTGATGTTCCAATGCTGCATACAAAAATTCAGTCAAATATTCCTTACATAAATGAAATTGGCGTTTTTTATGCGAAGAATACAAAGTCTCTATTTTTCTTATAAAATACTAGGTGTTTTGCATCCCCGCCATAATTACGGAGTTTGATATTATACTCCACTTATAAAACACGAATCAATGTAAAATGACCACCCGTGTAATAGGAATCACTCCGACTCGCCCCGAGTGGCATCGATGGTTTTTGCGCTACACAGCATACTCAAAGTACAAACACACAAAGTGCTTTGACGCGCGCCGCGGCCGCGTGGCGACTAGCCGTGTCGTTTACAAACAGTTGGTGCCGTCCGTGTGTGTGAGCTATTCGTGTTGCCGTGGGGCATTAGTCTGACTTGTACTACGTGGGGGTTAGTTCTAAATCATCGTTAAATAACTTAATCAAATATTCGGATTCCAGTTCGAGGTAGGATTTTCATTGTATTCTTGGATGATTATATGTACCCATTACGAAGGACTTTTCAAACATGGCGGGGATGCAAAACAACACCTATCTAGGCCCTTTTGCCATCTCATAGGGGGTTCAAAAATACCATGACGGCGAGAATCAATAAACTCTCTGAAGGCGGTTTCGACTGCCACATCGGGGTCGAAATTTTTTCCTTGTAAAAAGTTATTCAAATTACAGGAAAAGTAATAATCTGTTGGAGCAAGGTCCTGGAAGTAAGGTGGATGTGCCAGACATTCCAATTGCAGCCTCTCTAGTTTAAGCAGTGGCCGATAGTAATTGATGGCTCTATTTAACTAGGTTTTTTTTTAATTTCTGTGAGATGTAATTGCATTTTTTTAATATTTTCTCTGTCTTACTCTGATATCTTAAATACGTCGTTTCCAAATCTCGTTTGTCATTCTCACTTCTCTCTTTCATCTCGCTCACGCACTTTACATTCCATTCCATGCAATAAACTAACGTTCCATTCCGAAATTTCTATACACCTTCACGTATGGATAGATAAATTTAACTATTATTTGTAACATGAACATCAGTTGACGAAACGACGATCGCGCACGACCGACGCGGCGGCCGCCGCCTTGTCAGCATTTCCTTTGTAGTTCGTACGCAATACCTACCAGGCGCAAACATACCATTGAGGCTAACTCAACCAACTGAACCAAATCCCATCTAATGCATAACTTTTACTTTGGTAATTAATATTAAGTTATTAATAATTATTAATGTACTACCATTGAATGGGCCCTAGTTACTTATCTCACATTAAGTTCAGTCATTGGAAGCTGTTGTATTACCAAGTAGTACATACGTAAATGTTACTTATACTTCACAAAACAGTGCGTAATTGTATTAGTAAAAACATTTTTTATTTTACTAAAATTGTAATGATTCTTGACAATTCTATACAATAGCAACATGTTTATTACTATCACGTGCAATAGTTTAAATGCTATTTTATCATTTTATGTTTCGTTCCGCGTGATCTTCCTTGCCTTTGACATCGCTCCCTGAGCCGCGTGTGCCGCGTGTTACGCGCCTCGTGTAGGCCTCTAGTTCAGTCCTTTGTCGGCGTTTATATGCACTCGCGATCCCTTATGCTAAGGCTACATTGGCAGCCAAAGATTCGTGTCGCAGTGGCGCGCTAAAACATCGTGTTCGGGCATACGCGATGTTCTTGTCTACGTTACACGGGCGAAGATTTATCGTACTGGAGTATGTTGTTCTATGTTGTGCGAATATGGAACAATAATCATTAGTTTACGGTCCGTACGGTAAAGATAAAAATTTCCGCGCTATGTGTCGGTGCATCACGCCGATTCTAACATACACCGACCCTAACATACTCCGCCACATCTAAACAGTATCAGTAAGGATCTAAACAGTAGCAGGTTTAAGTATACAGGGTCATTTTGTAACCCTAGACTTAAATAAAACTGCGAGAAAGTCATCTTGAAAGAAGCAGTTTACTATAAGTTACTCTAACCTAAGGTCAAAAACAAAAAAGTAAAATTTTCAAACAAAATAAATATTCAAATAGTCATTTTCTTTTACACACCTTTTGGCCACTACTACTATACTAGAATTCGTCGGAGCGGCAACATCGTACACAGTCATTGATAATATTATGCTCACGCACACGAACAAGTGATGCACACTCGGAGCGCAAGGGTAGTTCGTCACACCACGCGCCGCGCCGCGCCGCAACCGAACAGCTGATGTCGTCGCTTTAACTACCTAGGGTTTTGTGTCGTGCCATATCACTCAATCAACAATTAGACCAGCAGCGACGACGCTACACCGACGTTACAAAAAGACACATACTTAAACATCATTATCATCATCAGCCACATAAAGTCCATTGTAGAACATAGGCCTCCCCTAAAGATTTCCAGACGGACCTGTCGAAAGTAGGGTTGCCACCTTTTTTTTGAGCAAATAAAGTACATCGGTAAATTGAATGTAGAAAAAAAAGTACACGGTGTCAAAATAAAGTACAAATGATTTCTTCTTTATTATTTTGCTTATAAATATATATATTATATTTGGGAACTTTTAACAAATAAAATTAATATTTCAAATTTAAATACGATTTTTTTTCGTCTCGTAATTTAATATTCTACATCACAAAATTTAAAATTTCTCTGTGAATGCTGACGTAGAAGGAATCGACAATAAAATTGAATTGAATGCATGCAATTAAAAAAAGTATACCATCAGGCTTATCAAATACTTGCTGCCATTTTTGTACTATTAATTACAGCTGTTTTACGCAAAAATTCTTACGAACAACCCTAGAGGAATCATATCATGGTAAATAAAGTATTTTCGCGTACTTTATTGTTCTCATAAAGTATAGAGTACAATTACCCGAAATAACGTACAATACTTTATTATAAAGTACGGGTGGCAACCCTAGTCGAAAGCTGCCTGCATCCAATGTGTTCCCGCGACGTTTATCAAGTCGTCTGTCCACCTTGCAGGTGGACATCCAACGCCAACATAAACATCACGCACTAATATTTTCTATGCTCAACCTATCATCATAAGCAAACAACCACAACTGCATAAGTTAGGTACACATAACACATGATTTCTGTAATTTTAAAGTGGTTTCATTCTTATTAATCAAAACACACATTCTAATGTAGGTAGTTCATCCATTTTAGTAGATAAGTAGGTATAATAAATACGTTCAACGGTTAGATTTATAACACTCATAACAATGAAATATCATTCTGCAAGTCTGGCAATTCACACGAACAATTAATAACGAAGTTACAATCTTGATAATAATTAGGTAATGTGATAGGTTGAGGTAAAAATGTCGAGCGACGGAATGCGTCACGGCGCGGCGCGGCGCGGCGCGGCGTCACAATCCCATCTTAACATATTTTCAAAATAGTAAATGCGTTTACCAATACCTAATGATGATTTGTAGATTGCTTGTTCCTTTAAAAGTTGTTTCATACTTCAAAGTATTTTTAATACAGTTAATTTGTGACTACCTCGGTGCCGCAGTTGTATTATAGTACGGATGCTTTGCTAAGGTCATGGGATTGAATCCCGCGTCGGACAATATGATATTGGATTTTTCAATTCAGTACCTATCGCAAATTTATAAATCCACATTAAAATCGTAATGACAGCCTCCGATAGAATCATAATCAATAGATTGTGATTAGTTCAGTTTCGCGTACGCGTCAACGATGCAACTTCGCGATCGTAAAATAATCAAAATGACAAAAAAATATTTCTTAAAATAGACTCTATTTTATAGGTATTAAGGTCGCATTTAGGGGAACACTTTAAATTTCTTTGTGCCTGACCGACCAACACGCGACACACGAGTTTAGCGAATTCCACAAAGTAGCGGCAAGGGTCTGGAGTAGTGTTGCCTGATGTCCCGATTTGCGCGGGACGTCCCGATTTTCAGTTTTGGGGACGTGACCCGTTTTGCACCAATAAAATTATTAAAACCATTAAGTATTAGAAAAAATAAACTACGCATTCATCACTGTGTTGAGTGCGACAATGCAATCAAAATAGCACGTATTATCTCACTAGCGCTGAAGGTACAGTTTTGTTTTATTCTCTTGCTTAGAGATGCGACTACCCGGCGATCTGTGCTTTGATGTTAAAACAGACATCTAAATTAAAATGCAACTTTAGCATGACTTGCAGTGATACTTTTTGTAAAACGCAATACATAAAATTTAAATTTAAAAAAAAATACTTGCTTTTTTATGTCCTGATCTACAACACTAAATCTCGATTTATTTTACCTTCTTGATTTTAAACAAATTGACCCTGGCAATAATAGTCTGGAGGTACACGATATTTGACGAGCCAGAGTTTTACAATTAACACGTGCCCTCGCAGTGTTACCAAACTTTTTTTTTTATTATTACCTTATTGTGCAATATCTTGTTTATTTTATACCCTGTATGCCTATTGAAAATGAATGACTGAATCCAAATCTCTATTATACTTTATTACTTAAAATAATGTTTCAAAAATACTAAAATATTGCTGTGTATTATTTTAATTAGGTAGACTTTTCATGAATCATTTCATCATAAATCATTACTTATTTTATTTTGTAATACAATTGTGTGTTAAATCTGTTAGAACATCATGTAATAAAAAATAATCTAATATCAGAATTTTTGAAATGCTGTGTCGTTTTAGCAAGCTTTTTGGTAAAAAGTTTATACTGACAACACTGCGAGTTTAGGCGAGAAAGAGTACGACTATTGTATTGAATAATCGCGCGCTCTTCGGAATCGGTCAAAGACTCGGACGCATTGCCATAGTGTACCTATCTAGCAAAGAAATGGTACAGAAAGCATAATAATATGACGTTCGGTAATGTCTACGTAGTCTTCTTTTAGATATTATGACACACCGAAATATTAATCTTGGAATTAAAATAAATGTCGGAATATCATGTAGAATCTAAAAAAAATACCATACCAATAGATTTAAATCTTGTAACTTTAGTAATCATGTAGGTAACTTTTTTGGTAAGAAAACTATTTTATTAACGAAAATAACGTTTATAAATGACGAAATATTTTTTGTAGTAATTAATTATTGACTCAATGAACTGCTGCAACCAAGTCAGTGAACGTATTGGGAGTTCATTTGTGAGCTGACCTTCTGAACCCTATAGCTTCGGTAATAATATCTCAGCTGTGACGTAGTTCATTCGCTTCAGTTAAGCGCACTAACGCCCGAAATTAATAATGTATCTACTATCCAAGACTGAAACCTATCTTAGATTGCCGACTATCTTTCGATTGGTCTCCTATCGACATGCCAATATCTTAACTCGCCTATCCTTGCTTGCCTTCAACGATAGATCGCTGGCAATCCTTTCAAGATGCGTTCCCTCCTGACCATTCCATTTTATGCAGAATATTCCATTCGTAAAAAATACTTTTGTATTTTCCATACAAACTATTCGTTTCAATATTTGCCTAATTGCGAAAAATAAGTATTGGAGTAATTAAAAAATATTTTCTGTATTTTAGCCCTCAATAGAAACAATTAATAATTAGTACATGTCATATTTAAGATACAAACTTTTTAATTAGTTTCAAAATGGAACGTGAGTAATGTGGTTGCTAACATATTTTGACACTGAAGTTTAATAACATTGTTCATAATATATTAATAAATCTTTAAAGGATTTAGTTTTAGTATGAAGTACGCAGTAAACTCGGTGCCATATAATAATAATTGGACTCTGTACACATTATCCAGTGTTATGGAACAAATTACAATTCCGTTATACATAATTGTTGCATAACTAACCGTTTATGCAGCGCACGCAACGGAAGCTCTCAAAAGTAATCAATTTTAGCCGTCTTTGGTCCCATTGGTCATAGTGTGATGATATACATATACCCTATAATAGCCATCCTCAATAAATAGGCTATCCAACACTACAAGAATTTACAGTTCGAACCGGAAGTTCCTGAGACCAGCGCGTTCAAAGAAACATACTCTTCAGCTTTATATAATAGTATAGATAATGTATGGAAATTTTGCCTGTTTCTATGTTTTAACTTTCAACTAATAAAACTATGTTAATTTGTAATTATTATTTTGAATTACAAATGTAGATAAGCAATAAAATAAATAGCAGTGATTGTAAAGGTATTTTATTTTACTAAGTAAAGAAGTTATTTGTTAATGCTGTTCTTTCTCCAACATCTTGATTCTCTATATTGTTCTCATAATTAATGATATCAGCAGTTGATAATTCCACTTCAGTTGGAATTTCCTCTAGCCTGTGATTCTGACAAATATTGTGCAAAACTGCAGTTACAATTATTATTGTTTGAACTTTAGGTAAAGATAAACGCAATGTCAATGCAATCACAGGGAAGCGACGTTTCCATGTACCAAATCTCCTGAAAAAGATAATATAAATATTTTCTATTCCTCAGCAAAAGTTGATGGAATGGAGAAACACCATAGTTCCTGTAAAAACTACACAATTGCCCCTTGCTTGTACCTATCTAATAGTTCGGTAGGTACGGTATTTTTTGTAAATAATGTCAAAAATTATTTACCTTGTACATAGAAGTAACACGAATATACGAGATCAGTTTAACTAACAATGATTGGCAAGCAGATTTCGAAAGCCTAATCAAACGTGAAATCAAACTCATCCAGGGTCTGCATGTAGTTAACTCTTTTCATTACCCGTGATGAACGGCGACTTTCAGTTTCGCTATCAGTATCGCTAGTCCCTCCAAATCACTGTCGTCACTGTCGCTAGAGAATATGGATATTTCCATTGCCTTTTCGTTTCCCTTAAAATCAGTGTAAGCGATATTCAAAACATATGGAGTAAACTGAGGAATTGGTCCGATTGGAAAATGCGATTGTTTACAACAATGAAATCAAATGTCAAAACGGGTAGATCAAAGAGAATTATAATATATATGGAAATAGAGAGCCTACTCGTTGGGTTTTTGTGCCAATCGACATTACGGCTGCTTCATACTTGTGAGGTAGAGGGCGTTCACGATTTTCGTTGCGTTTCACGATTCAGGTTTATTGTGTTTTATTATTTTGCAAACGGTTTTAAAAGTGCAGAAGACGGCAATCCAAGTATTAAAATACTTAGAAGCAGATCTGTATTTGCTATGCCGTCGTAGTATAATATTTCTGACATCTTATTTACAGCGTACTTCTATCATTATCAATACATAATAATTCGATAGTAATAAGATCTAAGAATAAGATCGTTAATCAGACAAACATCATATTGAAAATATTATTTTTATTTTATTTTTGCTATAACATTTTGTGTACAAAATGCTTATAGTAAGTACTAATGATATTCACATTCAATATTAGATTTACAAAGTATTACACCTCTATTAAGCTATGTAAGCGCTGATAATTTGATCTTAGTTATTAATTATATTCAATGGAAAAGTAAACGATACTACTTTAAAATAAACTGTAATACACTGTAAAATTCCGAAATACTAAATAATAAAATATACTTAAAATTATTTTATGTCTAAAAATACATACTGTGACGAATGATAATTAACATTGATATTTATAATATGCTAAAACATTCTCAATTGTCAAACTATATTTTTATAACAATTGATTTAACTTTATAAAAATATATGAATTCTTTTGTATTTCGATAATCATTTTAATTTATCATCAAATAAATATCAAGTATCAATGTTCAAATAAAAGAGAATTTATTATTTTTTATAAAAATTGCCTAATAATATACGATTCAATATAGAAATACATAAAAATTTACAAATCTAGAACAGCAATTAACTCTGAAACATACTAGCTAGCCATATTATTTATCTTTGTCTTCATCAAAAGGAAATTCGGATTCTAGCATTATCTTTCTACACAAACAAGTGAAACTAATATTAACAAGAACAAACTTATTCTAAGCCAAACAAAATTATTTCACAAATAAGTCACGCTACTTTTAAAAATTGAAAATGTTCACTGGAAAAGAAATTAACATCAAGTTTACAATGATCATTATACTTATCCATAGAAAAAGGAACTATAAAGATTAGCATTCATTAAAATATACTTTCTTCGTCATGCGAAGGTTGTTTTACTTATGATAATAATATAAAAATATTTTATGTAGATATCAAACAGATTAATTTAACAATTTGTTAAACAAGAAAGATTAAATAATTATAATAAGAACTGATTTAAAACAGGTCTATGAAACCGGGTAGTAATCAACAGCGAAATGCGAATGCGATACAAATTGCCAATACATATTAGATATATACCATAACAGTGGGTATATGATCTAAATAGAGTATGTACTAAAAAGGAGAGATTCGAACAATTTACGCGATAAAAGCAAAATAATTTCGCACTTGTGTACATGATATTATCTTTAAATTGCCATCACTTAACTATTAATTATGGGTTACGTGGTGGTTAAATTACAACATACAATAAACACAAAATGAGCATTATGATCAAATAACGAAATCATAAATAAGTCGTATACAAAATGATAATTGTTACATAAAATATAAAGGAAGTAATGCGAATTGCTGCAGAAATGTAGGTACCGGTTGTAACATTAACAAAACATCAACTAAAGCAAGCAGGTCGACGCAGGAACGATTGAATATTTTCTGAACGATGCAATATTATTAGGCGACACAGAAGGGATATATATATATATATATATATATATATATATATATATATATATATATATATATATAAAATTAATCCTCTATCAACCTGGTATAGCTGGTCCTTCGTTAATTTGACACCTGTATAACTAAAAAGCAGATAAGTATGTATTCCTTCATCGAGCCAATTTGTAATTATATGTACAGTCATGATGCTATAGTGAATAGTGCGCCGTTTTATGTGCAATTTTGTTAGTCTATGACGCGTCTATTTGTAAAACGTCTTTGCCGGTGCCACACACAGACAAATATTAGAACACTTGTTTGAACTCATGTTTGGCACGGGTATTTGCGTATTTGTATTCTATACAGACACTGACCAAATTAAATTTTTATGGCTTTTACTTTTAGGTTTCCATATATAATCAGTTCTCATTCAAGCAACTCGATAACTTTGAACGCTAGATGTGTGGTCGTAAAACCGATACCGAATGACAAGATAATACGTAAACATTTAAACAAACTTTGCACAAATACGAAAATTCCGTGCCACACATGAGTTCAAATATTTTTGTTATCTGTGGCGCCGGCATAATATTATCTTTTGACATTGATAAATGACGATGTCTTAGTTTTTAATAAAAGAAAGGTGGACCAAGGAACAACTTTATTCAACTGTATGTGTGACGTCATCAAGAATTTCTCGGTTTTATTTTTGTTTTCTTTGAAATTAAGTATTCAAAAATATGAAAAATACATAATCGTAC